>NC_057946.1:31798409-31813072 GCF_018555375.3 Anguilla rostrata | reverse complement strand
TGAACTCTAAAAAGGGCTCCCACAATAAAAATTAGTTTTTTAATTTGATCCATTAGTCTGTGTGTACATAAAGAAAGGTTTTTTGGGGAAAAATAAAACTTTCCCTCCAGTATTCTGCTGTTGTGGATGTGTATAGGGAGTGCAATCAAAAAATTTAATTTTTGAAAAAGATGAACAAAAATAATAAAAATTTTACAAGTACTGAGATTTTTTATTTTGATTCTCAAATGTGGAAAACATTAAAGTGTTAGTGTTTTAATTGAATCCATCAACACTTTTCTTAAATTTATCATTTATTTTAATGATAAATTTGCTACCCCCTGCCTGTAACACTCTCTGCTGCCCCCTGTCTGTACCCCACTCTGCTGACCCCTGTCTTAAAAATAAAAAAAATTGAGACGGCCCCACCTAAAACAAAAAAAAAAAAAAAAAAAAAAAAAAAAAAAAAAAAAAAAAAAAAAAAAAAAAAAAAAAAAAAAAAAAAAAAAAAGGGGGGGGGGGGGGGGGGGGGGGGGGGGGGGGGGGGGGGGGGGGGAACTTACAGATCGAGGTATAATACCGATCTTTTTAAAGGTTTTACATTATAACTTATTTTATACAACTAGGCTTAAATGTACTAAGATTTAAAGCCTAGTTGGATTTGTAACAGATAAACATACTCATAATGAAGTCAAATGCATTTACTACAGGTAGTTTGTACTTACCCTGTATTCTGCATACCTGCATTTCAGAAAGTAACAAAGATGGTCAATATTTACCAAAATATGACAATATTCCATTTGCACATGCATAATGTTCTTGTCAATTTTAAGGAATCTGAGCTATATGCAAGTATCAGCCATATTTGATATGTACCAAATATGTAATATTTCCAAATACTTACAGTATGCATAGATCTGTAAAACTAGCCAACAGGCCAAAAAGAAAGACTCAATGGGAAAGATGATCAACCGAAGATCTTCCACAATTCGTTCCCCATTTTCTGAAAGTAAACACGCGTTTACAAAAACCCTTACAGAGAATCCCACAGTTTGGTCTTGTGATTTCCAGAGTTAGCACGTGCAGTCACATTTATCAGAAGTGGTCATGTTTAAAATTGGCATTTAACACCTATGAATGTGTGGGTGGTACAAAATACAATGTGAATTAGGCAGAAGGTATACATTTTTAGATCAGAATACTTGATTTCTCACAGAAAAGGAAGTAATCACCTCAGATGTTTTCATTAAAATGTAAAATGGTGTTTACTGTACTCACCTGCTTTCAGAATGACTTCTGCTGCTAGAGCAGCTGAATTAAGGACACTTAGGATAGCAGAACCAAACGCATATACTAGGATATGAAGAACAGCTGAAAAGCAATGAGGCCTGTTTTAATAAGTATGTAAGACTAAGGCAAAAAATTTTAATTTTTACTTGCATGAAAATAGTTCAAAACACAAACTGATTTTTATTTTTTTTTCTGGTTCTACAGTTACTCATGATACAGTCATATTAAGTCATATTTCTTATTTTCAATTAAATTATAAAAACAAAGGGAAGTTTGTTAAATGACAAATTCAGACTGGCTGTGTGTTTCAACAAAATATTATTTGAAACCAGTTGAAAGTCTATTAAGCTGCATAATTAATGATTAATATGCATTGATGTTATAATGATACTGTACCAGGGAAATTACTCCTGTGGTTAAATTCCTGTATTGGCATCAGGATGTAGAGGAATACAATGAAAGACACCAATGCCGGGTGTTCTGCAGTAACACAAATATCAGTTCATTGAAGTTATGAAAAAGATAATGAAATTATTTCAAAATTTGAATTTAAACAAAAAAAGAGCTAATGAATTCAATAACAGTGTTTTTTCCAGGACTGAAAATTTTGGTTGATAATGTCATGTGTATTTTAACAGACTGCATCTGTGCAGTGATTAATAATGTAATAATGGGGGTGAGATGTGTGGTGCAGTCTGTAGGATGAATCCCCCTGTGTGGGTCCGATCCCCTGCCATGGCACCCTGTGAGCCTGTCACCCTCTTCGAATAATTAAAAATATTTAAAAAGGGCAGGCATTCCTTTTGTAAATAAATGTAATCATCGGGGTGTTGGGTGGCTCATCTTATTAAGGAACTGTTCTAGTGCATGGATGTGCCCCATGGTGTGGTATCTGTTAAGTCATTGTTTTCCCATGCATGGATGGGTCCCACGGTCTGGTATCTGTTAAGTCACTGTTCTAGTGCATGGATGGGCCCCATGGTTGGGTATCTGTTAAGGCTCTGTTCTAGTGCATGAATAGGTCCCACAGTCTGGTATCTGTTAAGTCACTATTCTAGTACATGGAGGGGGGCCCCACGGTCTGGTATCTCTTGAGTCACTGTTCTACAGCCTGGATAGGCCCCATGGTTGGGTATCTGTTAAGTCACTGTTCTAGTGCATGGATGAGCCCCAGGATTGAGGACTGAATGCCAACTGTGCCGTTGGCTCAACAAGGTGATGTATAATTAGTAGGAGCATCAGCCAAATTTTAGGCAGGGTTCAGTCAGCTAGGATCCACATTGCTTTCTTGTGACCCCTACTGGTTAATCATAAACCTGTGATCTGCTTGCTAAAGCTGCTTTTTTCCTCTAACTCTTGTCTGTGCAAAGCTTTGGTTGTGGGCCGCGGTGTGAAAAGAAGCAGCTGGTGAGATTCTGAGGAGAGCATGTGCTCATCTACACTCTCGCATCAGTTGTGGAGATGTGATGTAGCAAGGAAAATGTAATAATGTGTAATAATAAATAAATACAATGTGATTTTCCCCAGTACTTCTCCCAGTCCTATACATGTACACATATGCCCATTATGCAAAAATGTTCAGCCAGTCTGAAGCTATGTACAATACACCAGAGCAGACTAAGCTTAATCAATCAAGAACAACAAAATAATTCAATGAATATTAATATATAAACAAATACTACATTCCATACCTTTATCCTTTTCTGAAAGGATGATCAGTAACAGAAGGTAGAGTGTTCTTTTAAGAATGAAAATAAGCACATCAGGGACTTTGTCACGTAGATCTGAAAGAAAATGTGTTGGCATTAAGTCAGAAAAACCATGTTATATCTACTGGATTTATTATATTTTTCTATCATTATTTTTTGTCTGGCAATGAATGATGGTATAGACATCTTCATAAAATGATGTTCGGCAGGTTTATTGCGTGGGTTATTAACCTGTAACATTATAAGAAACCTACACCAAAATAGGCTTGCCACGGTGTTTGGTTTAACTGGTGGCATATGGTGTGAGAGTCTACACCTCCACCCTCAATACTGTTATTTCATAATTAAAAATAAACATAAAAAATAAAGAAAAGTACAGCTGAAAAGTTTCAATGCTACATGAATAATACAACATTTATTGTATTCACATGATACTCAATACCATCAGTTCTAATAGGCGAGTAATAAAATTAGGTGTGTTAGTATCGCAAAATGGTGCTCATTTTATCAACGTTATTCAGAATTTCGGATAGATGACGTCTTTGTTCTCTGCACATTCATGGCAAAGATCTGCAATGCAGGCTTTATAATTCAAACACTCATGAAGCACAGGTTTTGCTAGCTAGCTATATAGGCTCCATGCATGAATGTAGTCTACTAATTTCTGAATTATAATTAATCAAAGTTGGGTACTCGGGGTGAGTGGGCTGGGTTGAAGAAAAAAAAAATCCTTCATAGTATGCCTTTAAGTAAGATGTCCATTTCTGCCAGCACCATTGTCTTTTTTCTTGATCAGGTCTTAATGCAAGTCAGTGACTCCATATTATAAACGTCATTAGCAATGTCCATCCATTGGGCCACCGTAGGGGGATCTGTGGAGAGCCAATGCCTCGTGATGGCCTTTTTACATGCAGCCAGCAAGACATTCAACGGGTATTTGTCATAGGTGCACAAAACATTGGGCAGGTCACAGGTACAGAGAGACAAAAGAGTATTTAACTTTGAAGTCCAGTATCTTGTTGATTGATGAACGTCCTCCCAGAATAAAAACTGAATAAAATACACAGGTCCAGAAAATGAGTGCATGGTCAACCATTACTAGCCCACATTACCTTGTTTTATTACACTGTATAAAATATAGCCTATATGCTGAAGCCAAACCTTCCTATGATACAAGAATTCCTAAACCATGCAGTCAAACGCTTTTTCTGCGTCCAGATTGACCAACATTGTGCTAGTCTTTTCCTTTATAATATGCAGAGCTCACATCATACTATTCTGGGTTTGTCTGCTTTGTATGAATCCGGTGTCCACTACCTCATCTTTAGTTTATATTATATTACATTTATTTAGCAGGCGCTTTTATCCAAAGCGACGTACAAAAGTGCATAATTTAGTTTCCGATTTAGTGGGAAGTGTGTGCGAGGGTTTTGTGCTACAGGTCGCTGAAACGGTCTGAGAAACATCAAAGTGGAGATTTAGCATCTTAAGTGTTTCATCATTGTGTTTGTCCAGGAATCAATTTGGTGGCCCTTCTTTGAACCTTTTCCAGAGCCTCTATATCTTTCTTGTAGTATGGTCCCCAGAACTACACACAATACTCCAAGTGTGGTCTCACATATAAATGTACTGTATGTTAACTTGCTTGGATTTATATTCAGTACATTTGGCTATATATTCCAGCATATTGTTGGTCTTTTTTACCACTACAGCACAGTGCCTAGAACCTGAAAGGCTTTGATCAACCATTAATCCCAAGTCTTTTTCAAAGTTAGCACATTCCAGTTTCATTCCTCCCATAAAGTAATCCTGCCTAATGTTTTTTTTTTTATACCACATGCAGATATTTATATTTGGCTGTATTGAATTTAATTTCCAGGATTCTGCCCTCGTCTGTATTTTTAAAAAATCTTCTTCGATTAGTTCAGTAGATTCCAAACTATTAGCTAGGTCTCCCAGTTTTGCATCATTGGCACATTTAACTAATGTATTTTCTATGTTCCTGTCAAGGTCATTGATATAAAATAGGAAGAGGAGTGGTCCCAGCACCGATCCTTGTGGAACTCCTCTAACGGTGAAGCCACACTGTACGCGGCGACGCCGCCTGGCGCCGCATCCCCACAATCGGCTGTTTGTGGGCTTGTCACCTATTTTTGACAGACAGTTGTGTTCGTTAAATGTTGACCGGGTTTAATATCATGTTTCATGTTCATTGTCCAGTCTGAATAAAAATCATTTTTGCAGTAACCTAGATCTGAAAGATGTTAGTCAGCTGCCTAGACAGGCTGTCTATTGTCTAGCTAGCGAGTAACAACCAACAACAAAAACATTGTCTGGATAATTATCCAGCTAATGCCTTCAAAGTTATATCTGGTTAGCTAGCTAGGTGGCTGGTAGAAACGATCACGAACAACTATCAACTAATACATTAGGAAGAAAATGTTTTTGTTGTTATTGTTGGTTGTTACTCACTAGCTAGACATCAGACAGCCTAGCTAGGCAGCTTATTAACATTTTACAGGGCTAGGTTACTGCAGAAATGATTTTTATTCAGACTGGACAGTGATAACTAATAGTAACGGCTAGCAGAGCCATAGCAGAGCCACCGGCAATTTCAGAGACTTTTCTGAACGTTCCTCTTATCAGTGTCTCTGTAGGAGATCGTATTAATTTGGGAAACCCGATACAGCAATTACGAGTTAGCTCCTCCATTGTGGAACTATACAACGTGGAACTAAAATTTGGTTACCCGCCTGGGGGTCAAAGTTGAACTTTGGCCATCTCCCCCGCCGTCTCGCCGTGCTGCCTGCAATCCCAACATGCCTTGTCGGGGTCTGGCCGCCGCCTCTCATTCAAAATGAATGGAGGCGGCGCCGCATGCAGTGTGGCTTCACTGTAATTCCTACAGTTTTCATTTTGCTAACAAGTCTCTCGTGTGGTACCTTATCAAATGCCTTATGGAAATCCAAGTATGTAATATCATAAGCCTTGTTATAGTCAAAACACTCTGTAGCTTCCTCAAACAACACCAGAAGGTTTGTCAGGCATGACCTTCCCTTGAGAAAACCATTCTGGCTATCCTTTAGGATGCTGTTATTTTCAAGAAACACTTCTAACTTGCCTCTAATGATAGATTCCAGTATTTTACATACATACTGATACTAGATTACCTTGCTTCCAGTCCTCAGGTATTTCTCCAGTTACTAAAGACTGTCTATAAATACCTGCCAGTGGTTTAAAGACGATCTCACCTAACTCTTTACATACCCTTAGGTATATGCCATCAGGGCCTGCTGCCTTATTTGTCTTTAATTTAAGTAATTCATCCAGTACTTCTTTATCCTCTATCCTAATATCTGATAAGACATTCCTAGTACTGAATATGCCTTCCAGTCTATTAGTAATCTCTTCTCTAGTAAAGCTCTCAACAAAATAACTATTAAAGAAATCAGCAATATATTTATTCTTATAAAGCAATGCTCCTTCTTCATTTCTGATATCCTCCTTCAATTTCCTTTTCCCAATACAGTATTAAAAGTAATGTTTAAATTACTTTAAATTTGCCTTTCAGAGCCACTTAGCTTCCTGTAGTTCTTTTTTAACCGTAGCACGCATATTACAATATTTAGCCTTATTACTCTCAGTGCTGTCGTTTTTATACATCTTATACAGTAATTTTTTTCTCAAACTCTCCTGTGTGGCTTTGCTCATCCACTGGAGAGACTCCTTCTTCAACTTACTTTTCCTTTTGTAATAAATTGACATTGTGCCTCAAGAATAACCTTTTTGAACCTGCCCCACTTTTCATTTACAGTCTTGCAGTCAAGAAGTTGCACCCAGCCAACATTACTCAAATTTGCCCGCATCTTGTTAAAATTTGCTCATATAGAATAAAACATTCTGGTGGTAGACAAGGCCTTGTTAATTTGACCAAAATACATCAAAACTAACTGCAGAAAGATCGCTAGTCCCAAGTGGCTTTATTACCTATATGGTACAAATTCTGATTGTTACACAGGACCAGATCTGGAATTGATTTCCCTGTTGTAGGCTGACTGATATATTGTGCCAAAAAATGCAATTTATAACATCTAAAAATTCTTACTCCCCTTTTCATTTTCCTGACATTAATTCCTAATTAACAGCAGGGTAACTGAAGTCATCCATAATATTAGACTCACCTTCCTGACAAGCTTGTTTTATGTTTCCAAAGAGCACTGAATTCATAGCAGTGTCTGAAGCTGGCGGCTAACATGATTATCGTAAGGCCCTTTCATGTTCCCCTATGAGCTTAATCTAAATATTCTCTAGGCATGAGCTGGTCAATTTCTGGAATTTCCTGCACATTAAAATTTTATTTTGCATAGAGAGCTACACCCCATCTCTTACTGGATCTATTCTTCCTAAAGAGTTTGTACCCCTCTATATTATATTCATCCCCATCCTCTTCCCCAAGCCATGTCTCTGTAATCCCAACTGTGTCATTACCCCCACTATTCACATAGCACATTCAAGTTCCGAAAATGAATTTTTTATATTCTAGCATTAAAAAAACCCATTTCAGATTATTACTCCAACACATCCTCTCTCGTTCCCTCACCCCCCGCCGTCCCAAGCCACCCTCACCAAAATTTTGTTTTAAAAAGATTTAATTGGTGTTCACAATATTATAGGTTGCCTCGACAGCTTCCATTAGAGCATTCCTAATCTTTTCTTCTAGCTCAACAAAGTTGTCCTGCAGAATTTCAAACCTACCCTTACCGATGTCATTGGTTCCTACGTGAACCATGACCACTGGATCCCTCCCCGCTCTGGCCAGGAGCTTGTCCACACACTCCAGGAGATCTCCTACTTGGGCAACAGGCAGCCAACACACGGTACAGGATTCCTTTTTGTACAAACAGACTATGTTGTCTACCCCCCTAATAACTGAGTCCCCCACTATCACCAAGTCCCTTTTCCAGGAGGATGTGGCCCTCCCACTCTCAGGGTCAAATACCAGGTCCAATTCCTACAAGGGCTGGAATCAGTTTGACACCACAACCTCTGGAGATCCTGTCCCTGTGAGGTGTGCACACCCTTTTCTGCGCTAACCCCCTACTGTCACCCAACTATCTCTCCCTGCCTGCTCTGGATTCTCCCCCCTTCCCAGCTATGACATGCATGCCAATTCCTTAAAGGACATGCTACTCAGTTCCTGGAACTCTACCAATTGCGAGTTCCAGGAACAACTAGCAGCAGAAATCGGAGAGGGAAAAAATGCACTTTTAACTATCTAAAGTTAAGCATTGAATTAATAACATGAAAAAGAACCACCAGGCGCGGAATCAATTGGGTTATAATCAACCAACTTAGTTAGCTCTTACTATATAGCAATAACTGAAAAAACCCTTGAACTAGGTAATATTTTATTTAGCTATATCTCAGAATACAACGAAAATTAATCCAAAATCAGATTATAATAAACTACAGTTAAGTTAGCTCGTAACAATAAAGAATAGAACAAACTATCCAACTACAATTATATTTTGCTCCTGGGGCGGCAAAATACCACAAATTACCTGACCTCCGGTCAGCAAGAAGATGGTTGAATTAGCTAGGCGGCTAATTTGAAAGGAAAAAAAACTACAAAAATTCCCCCTTGGGTTGTTAAAAACTCAAACTAATATCAAATACACACTTGAAAGCACAATAAAATCCTTAAACCAACTTTTCCAAACACCTCCTTCCTCTCACTCCTTTCCTCACGAACAGAAAATGCGCGTCAGACAAAAGCAATCGAGCAACAGCAGACACAAGCAATAAAACTCAAAAATAACTTAAAACATCCAGTCAGCACTAGTGGCTTACTACTAGTTCAGTAATTTAGAATCATTTTCTGTAGCCTACTTCAGTATAATTGATGTACTAACAGCTGTAAGGAGATTCAAGTACACGCCTAAGCATATTTTCCTGAAGTGCACAATAGTTCAAAAGTCACCCAAGCACACTTTCTTATTTTAAGAAAGTATAATATATTAGCGTGCTTACAAAACTTTGTCCGGTCCACCTTGTCAAAGGTCCCTTAAGCCGAAAACTGGTGATTCAAGTTGTAGATCTATCATATGATATCATGAAATACATCCCAGCACCACTCCATCCTAAAATTCTGGTCATAATCCGTAGGTTAGTACATAACAAAACTGAAGTGAACCCCAGCCTCGTTCTTGGGCTAATGAAACTGAATGCACAGGCAAAGATGTTATTCTTGAGAAACTACTGAAAATTCATGATAAAAGGACTGCACCTTATTCCTGAACTCCCCTCAGTGCCAGAATAAGAACATCAAACAACAGAAAGAATACATCCCAGTTCAAGCAAGGTTTATGTTTCCATGCCTCTTTGTATATAAAGTTACCAATATTTCATTGTCCACTAAATCTTTTTGGAACTACTCGGATGTCCGTGACAAACATTTGTATGAGTGCCTTACAATTACATCTCCATGTGTAATGTTACATTTCACACTGAGTAGGGAATGAAGACATGCAGCTAACATACATTAGCTAAGCTGGCTGACATTAGCTAAATTCACAAGAAAACAAAGTTGCTAATTATACATCTAATAAATACATCAGAGAAATCTGGCCATCATGTGAAGCAAACATATTTTTAAGTGGTGTCTTATTCATCAGTGACAAATATTTGCAATATGAATAATGACTTACATGTTTCTAACCAACAACAAACTGCAATTAGACAAGTCACGGTGCATTCATGAGTGTCCAATGTTGCTGCAGCCTGTGGAGTGTTTTGAACAACTCTAACGGGCAGTGACAAACTATCAAAACTTTGTGCTGACGTGTGATCTCGGTGGCTAAAATTTCTATTAAAAATACTGAAAAATATTCTCTCTCAACACTAAAATACTGTTTAATAGCTTATAACCTGGCCTACAGTTTTAATTTTCCAGATCCTTTCCATGACTTTGACAAGAGTCCTAATTCCAGATCTTTCATGACTGGAAAACTAGTCCCTAAGATTCCAGATTTTCAAGGATGCATGGGAACCCTGGTAGAAATTTGTCTGAGCAAGCAAGCCTAGTTACAATTTAGCTGCAAGCAGCAATTCCTGAGGTCCAAGCAGCATAACAACAGTTGACAAGCACAGAAAATCTATGAAGGTCAATACAAACTTTAGATATATATGTTGATGATGGAGCATACCATCAACATAGGGAATTGTCTGATGCAACAGTGATTTTTTTTCCAATATTTTTTTTATATTTGGATCGCCATAGCACCACCACATGGTTGGATTGGGCTACAACTTTAGGCCTGGAGTCTTAATATAGCCGCCAATATGCCTACCAAGTCTCATAATTTATGTCATCTGGTTATGGAATTATTAGCATTTTGGAGAAAAGCCAAGCCTGCTGCAATTTCCCTGACTCTAAATTTGTCCATATTTTTAAAGAAGTGCTAGAAAAGTAATGCCAGTATAAAAGTATGTGAGTTGAGCCAAAACACCAAATCATGTGCAAATTTGTAAATTTTTTGTAGGAGAAGAAGCATTGTAAGTATTTTGAAAAATTCAGAAGAGTGGAAAATAAAGTGGTGGTCTTATGGTTCCTTGAGGCTAACGTGTTCTGGGCGAGGAGGGACATCCACTGACATTGTTTTGAAGTCTCTAGGTCAAACACAGCAGGAGTTTTGATTGTTTAATAAGTGCAAATTCAACAGACTATTATAGCGCCACCAAGTGGCCAATCACAATCAAATTTGGGATAGGGTATTATTTTTTGGTGTTACTAGGTATTACCCTCTATCAATATGCAGAGTTTCATAAGAATCAGCCAAGCGGATAAGGAATAAATTAGTAAATATAATACAAAATGGCAACCAATTCAAAATGGCACCAACCCAATTAGTACATAACTATGTCCATAATGAGGGCCCTGTCATTGTTGTGAGTTAGAAATCTCTAAATTCAAGGGTATTGCTTTCTCCACATCCAGAAAAGAGGCAATGCTTAGGCATTTTTGACTCAGCTTGCCTTACCCGTACAAAAGTGGAAAGCGCGTCATATTACATGTAGAAACAATTTCAATGGATTAAGGTTTTTGTGTTACACAACTAACACCCTGTTAACCCTGGAGTAACACACTGAAAACCTGGAGTTTCGAAATGGGAGAAAGCAAGCAAATTTCAGCACAGGCTTTTTTGTATGTTTTTTTTTTTTTTGCAAGAATAATTTAAAAATACCCCTCGGCCGTTTGTGAATGCAATAAAGTATTAAAACAACACATCAGCAAATAATTCACAGATTTCAGTTACCTGGACTTTTAATTTCCAACTCTGACACACACACACACACTGTATGTCCACACATGCCTCGTTGTTCCAGAGTTACTCATATAAATGGCAAGGATTCAACATTACCATTACAAATCGAAACAGTATGAGTAGCAAGTTATACTTACAGTCATACTTGCTGGGAATAACACTTTCCAAAAATATGTATATCTCTAAAAAAATCGGTTGAAGAAACCAAAAAATGAACACTGAAAAACAGAAAGGAAGACAATAAAGATGTCTGTTATAAATGGATGCTGGTGAATCTCTGATTTACTATGTACATTTATTTTAAATATAAGTAATAAACCTTAATTATTACTAATGAAAGATCACTAAGTGCACCAAGAATAACAATTCCCATATGCCAGACTTAAAGGACAACACCTGCAATTTTCATTTTTTCAGTATAGTCAACATGTCCAATGAAAATAGCCTTATTTTGGATTTGGCAAGAAGAATATGCCACATTTCGTCAATCAACTTCTACGCGCTCTCTTGGGAAGTAGACAAAACTGTCTCTGGAATTCTTTGAGAATATGCCATTAATGCTCAACTGGGTTCAGATTTGGTGGCTGAGATGACCGTGACATATGAATAATGTCAGTGCCATGCTACTCAATCCACTATAAGGGATTGACTTTATATGATCATTGCAATTGCACATAACCCTGAAGACACATGGCATAAAACTACTCATGATCTGTTTCCAGGGGTATTTTTCATCTACAGAGACACCCTTATCTGCAGGAAAATTAAATTAACATGGCGTGAACATGATCACCCTGTACCATTAAAGACTGCCATTAAGTGTGCCTTCTAAGGATGCCTGTTTACCCAACCATGCCAGATAAATGTACCGAAAATACACCATTATGGAACCACCAAAACCTGCTGGAAATCAGCGCTCAGATGTAGTTTGTTAGGTTGGTAGCATTTTTCCACTGTTCGGTGGTCCATAGCCTGTACTCCTTGCACTCTGAATAAGTGCATGGACCTCACAACTCTGGAGTATGAGCTTTGATCTGTTACCCTGCGGTTGGGATGTCTTTCCCTCATCATTCCAATGCTGACATCACAATAGCGCAGGGGTGTCAAACTCTAGTCCTGCAGGGCTGCAGAGTCAGCAGGTATTTGTGGTTTCCATTCAGTCAGCAGCCAGTTAAGGCCTTCAGTACAAGGTGTGTAGATTATTTAGCCAATTAACAGCTTAAGTGAATCACTGGTGCTGAAACACACGAAAAACCAGTAGACACTGCAGTCCACCAGGACTGGATTTTGACACACTAACCCTATAAATTCTGGGATGTTAACTTAATTAACTTGTTTAACCTGATGAGCCACATGGATGTAACAGCCACATATTTGCTGTTCTTCATTTACCCAACAGTTTACACTTCTGTGCACTACCTGTACAAACCTGGTATTGCTTATTATTAATTATTTTAAAGGGCAACTTACCCACTGTAAAACCATATGCAGAACTTGTGACAATCAGAAAGAATATTTCCATTTCCACATTGTCAGGTAGAAAACTGTAGAGCTGTAAGTACAGAAAAGGAGAATGTTCCAGACATTTTGTTACTAATGCATATGGATATACATTTCAGTCTTACATTTTTGCTGCACAATAAAGCCACTAGGATCAGTCCATTTAGACATATTGTACGAGGACACCAGTAAGGTGAAACAATTATGTGCAGGAATTGCTACATTACTGAATTAAGCAAAAAAACTGTAGGTAACTGACATTTTACAATTTAAAGGGACTTTAATAACAAATACCATTTTTTTTGCATTTCCATTCTATTATGCTCAACCATACCTAATTGTTTCATAGATTTTGCGATGCACTTCAGCAGTGATGTAACCAGGGGTTATGGGGTGTTTCGGGTCTTTCAACAATCATGCACTTTCACCAGGGTTAATCAGGCCCTAGCTTGTGTGCAAGTAGCATGTGTTGTCCATGGATCTCCCCTCTTGATCCACAGCCATCTTGACACCCTCTCTAGCCTCAGCGGTGTCCTTGATGGATTGTCCTGTGATGCCAAGGAGCTCGATGGCGCCTCTCTCCCAGGGCTTTCGGGCCACAGCTGAGGATTTGTTAGAGTGATCCTCTTCTCTGGCACAGTGGAAAAACCGGTGTCTCAACCATACCCCCACAGTAAAGGTTGGCTGGGCTGGGGTGAATGTCGTAGATCGACTGGATCAGGAACTTGATCTGGAGTGGCTCATCTTTCCAGAGCTCCGCCCAAGAGATCTTCCATTCCATTACTTGCTCCCATCTGATCCACGTGCCCTGCTGCTGCATCCCCACCATCCTACAAGAGTTAACTTCCTCCACCCCTGCTCAAACCAGCTGACATCTCTCTTTGCCTTGGGCCTTTTCATAGCGAGTTCTTGGGGCGCTACCGAGCCCTGCACGCCCAGACGCCACTGATTCCACCAGCAGGCTATGCTGCAGCTGTGACTCAGCCTGGTCGACTGCCTCCTGTGCCCTCCAGTCCTCACTTCAATGCTGGCTGTGGAGACTCTGTATTGAAGCACCTCTCTTGAACGAGTGACCATGAACTCCTGAGTCAGGCTGCATCTCCAACTGGAGTAGTTCCAGAGGTGACTCTCAGACTGAAGCAGTTGTTATAGTCCAGAATGAGGTCCCTGATCTTGCCTGGAACATCGTGCTGGACCAGCACTACTTCCACCAGCTTGTGTGGTATGGACCTGTAGGCACTGGCAAGGTCCAGCTGCAGAGGCTCTGCAGTTCCCCAGGTCTTGCTCCCGTGCTCAGTTGCTGTAGGAGCTGTTGGAGGTGCTGGTCAATCTCCTCTTTAGGGCATGCGAGGTGGCCACTTCATTTCTGCCCAAGCAGCTGCCTGGTGAAGCCAAAAGGGTGCATGATGAAGGCTGCACACTTCCTGGCCCTCTCTCTTGTAAAATGGGATTTGTAGTTGTGCTAATACTAACGCTCTGAAGGAGAGTGACAATGTCTGTTCTTCCAACCAATTAGATGAGTGGATTTGGGATGACGCTATACTGCCATTATTTTCCATCACTGACAAGACTTTGTGGGTATAATGATTCAACCAGCGCAAGCATGAAGGATACTATCCATACCACCAGCCGTATTGACAGTCTGAAAGGTAAGAAGTAGAACTTACTGCAACACCTGGTGCTCCATCCATATTTTCCTATCTCTTCGTTGAGAATGCTATGAATCGTAAACTAAATGCTTTTTTATATGTTTATACTATCGAATTGCACCGTATGCCAGTGAATGCTAGGCTACTGGCTATCTTGTCTAGCTAACTCAATGCAAGGCATGGTGCTTCATGCATTATATTGCTCTGTTGAG
>NC_057946.1:31746720-31798310 GCF_018555375.3 Anguilla rostrata | reverse complement strand
TTATACCTGGGGAAGGTAAAAATAAAGGGAGGGGAAGTGAGTGAGGGCGGAGTAACAAAAAACATCCTGAAGAAATTGATACTAATAAAATGACAGGGACTGACAAAACGCGGACTGGAATCACATAGACAACAATGATAATAGACGGCTGGGTTAAGCAGGTAAAAACGCGTGCAGAGAGAGAGAGGTGCAGTCAGAGCAAGAGACAGGTGCAGGCAATTGCAGAACTCGGCGTTAGAGCAGGCTAGAAAGAAAAGGGGCGGAGCTACAGCGCAGCATGGAAAAGGGGAGACTGGTTAATGTATTAGTATAGTGATCTAAACTATCAAAAACCCAAAACTAGTGTGTGTTAGTCCATTAGTAATATTCACATGTTAGTATATTAATGAGGTTAGTACTTTACAATCTATAAGTTAGTAAGGATTAGTAGAAATTAGTAAAACTAGAAATAAGTAGGAAGTAAGTAAAAACGAGACTGGAAGGAAGGGGGGGAAACCACGAAAACCCGGAACCACCCGAATAGTGAAATCACACAAATACAGGAGAGTGAAGCAGCTCAGGGAACACAGACACAGAGACAGTACTGGGGAGACAAGTGACCGGGAATACAGACTACAACACAGTGCTGTATAGGTATGGGGCATGCCCCCGCCAAGGCGTAACTTGGCGGGATGGCATACCTGCCATCCCGACCTTCACGCTCCTCTGTGCATGTAAGCAAATAATTTCTGTTCAATTTATCATAACAACTATTTTTCATAGAAACTGAAAATTCAGCTTGTTTTCCAACAAATTTCATGCAATAAAGACGCTTACTTTTCAAATATGTCACCACAACAAACAACAAAGCTGTCTGAACCTGCATCGGGACAAGTGGGCTGGGGGTACTTACCAACATCTATTTTCACCTTTGTTTCATTGGACTCGCGAACAGTGTGAACTATGCACTTGTATTGCCCTTTGTCTTCACTAGTGACATTCCTAAGCAGCAGAGAGAAGTTTCCTTTGGAGATTTCTTCAGAGAAAAAATAGGCCCTGCCGCTGTAAGCTGGGCTCTGTGATTCTGGCCTACTCTCTCCTTCCTGGAACAGATGCACCAGGGTTGCAGAATCCTCCCTCATCCACTGCACCTCCAGCTCGTGCGGAGGTAGTGGGGTATCCACAGAGCAGGGCAACGTCACAGACGCCCCCGACTGGACAATTAGGGGCATTGCAGGAGCCCGCACTGCAAATCCTGGAACCAAATAGATAAGTTTGAAATTCCTTCACAATACGTGAAAAAACGTGTAAAAATCCTGTGGCATCCGTTTTATTTCATGAACAAATTATAATACCAAACCGAAACTAGAATGCAAATGTCAAAATCATATAGCAATAAAATTTGTAAAACCAGGGGCGTTGCTAGACAGAAAGCTCTACTGGGGCACAGGCCCCCCCATTACTCAAATCACACAATTTTTTTCTTGAATGCCTGCTGCGTGTATGACACGTGCTATACAACGTGCTATATGAACTTTCCTTGCTTAGCCCACTATTACTGCCACTGCCATACTGCTGCTACTGAAACAGAAACAACTACTCCTGGTAAAGGTAAAAATTTAGAGTTATTAATCTTTATGAAAATATTTATTTCAACATACATTATGAACATTCTCAACGTGTTTTTTAGGCATAAAAGTCATGCATATGCAAATAATAACAACAAAACCCGACTCAAGTCATTAAACTATTGCACATTCGCATTCTTCTGTTTTTCCACAATAATAATAATTCATAAAAACAATTTCAGAACAAAGAACATTTCAAACAAACAATCATTTCATGACTTGAGCAACCATTTAAAATAAAGTATATATATAAATATATAATCTGCAAGTAAACAAAGTATTCCCCAGCAGTTTGAGAGTGCCTCTCATGTCCAACACCAAGTCCAAACTGAGTTGGTTCATTTTTTGAGCATTAAACTGTACCGTCCATTTTTCATTTTGGCAAAGTGGTCAATCACTTGACTGTGACTCAACTTACAAAGTTCTTCCTTCTCAACCTATAAGACAGCAAGATGGTGAAGCCTGTGCACCTCAGCCAAGTGTGGAGCCATCTCAGCACACTGAATGACCATTCACAACTGCAGCTGTTAACTGGGATTGTCAGAGACATCTGAATGGCCTGTGTCAAGGTTGGGAACATGACTTTATCCAGCAAGTTGAAAACGCATTGCCTATCTTTAATTGGAAGGCTTTCCTTGTTGCAGGCCAGATAGTTTTTAGCCACTAAAACCTCCTCAGATTTTAGGCCAACATTGTAATGATCTGCCAGACCTCTGAGGTGCTCCTCACAGAAAAAGCTGTCTGATCCAGGATTACAGGCCTGAACACCTCTTAGAATTTGGCCGTTAAGAGATGAAAAACAATGATCCATCTCGGCAACCATCCTGTCAAGGCAACATAGAAACAGGTTTCTTTTCAGCTGCTCTGCATCACTGAGGTCACTCACTACTCCACAACTAGAGTCCACTACATAAACCTCCATGCGTTTCTGCCTCTGCCTTTGTCTGGTAGCAGCACATGGCTCTGGGATCTGATTTGCTACACAAAAGGTCCTTGCTGTATCATACAGCTTAGCAGCCTTCTCATCTGTGCGCATTTGTTTTAGAGTGCCACACACAGCTCCTTTGTACTCTGCAGCTTTAGCAAGGTCTACTGTTTCACTTTGAGGATATTTGTGCAGGTTCTCGGTTACAGACAGAAAAGTCTTGAACATCATCAACAGGTATACTGTGGAGAATCTACTAAGTTTGACATGGAGTCCTACTGCCATGGAGTTGTTGATGCTGGAGAGGCACTGAAGGACTGCAGAGAGATTCTCTAAGATGGCATTTACAGACCGCAACTGGCATGACCAGCGGGTCTTTGAGAGCTGCACAAGTTCAGATGGCTGTAGCCCCAGCTGATTTCGAACATCTCTGAATGTGTGATGGTTTACAAGCGAAACACTGAAAAATGAGTACACACTCTGTAACAGGTCAAATAAATCCCTGGCTTCTGGTACTGCTTGACAGGTGTGACACAGTACTAAGTTTAGTTGATGTGCATAGCAGTGCACATAAATGGCCTGTGGATGATTCACTTTAAATCTGGCTTGGACACCTCCAACTGCCCCATTACTGCTGCACCATCATAAGCCTGTGAAACACACTTAAGGTGTTCAATGCCATTATGAGCCAGCTGTTCTTAAATTGCAGCAGTGTATTGCATAATCAATGCAGACATCAACATGCTCTTCCCAATCTCTGTCCCATGGCTCAGCTGAACACTCCTAGTTCATACCTCTAAACTTCATGTGACATACGGACACATAATAAGCCAACTGCTACGTAGTGGGCTGATGTACTCCCGTCTCTCTTTGATTTCTGCTTCACTTGCCGAGTGTAACTGTTCAACAGCACTACCATGAGCAGCACTGGCTTTAAAGCTGTGCCCGGAAAGCATGCTTGCTTTATGGGCAGGTGTTTTTTCATGCTCTCTAAAGAGATCCAGAGCTTTTTTCGAATTTGTTAGCCCAGTATTTACAAAAGTGTCATGCTTCATGTGTTTACCAAACATCCTACATGAAAAACAAAAAGCTGCATCTCTAGATATGGAATATTCTAACCAAGCTTCCAAACCAGTTAGAATTAAAGGATCACTTTTTTAAGCCAAAGTTGTGCTGGGGATATTGGGACAACTTCACTTGGTTTGGACCACAATGCTTTTCCCCTAGGTCACTAATGTTCCCTTCTACATTGCGGACACTGGTTTTTTCACTTGCCCCCAGTCTGATGTTCTCTGCTATTGTTGCAACTGCTCCCTCTCTCTCGCTTTGCCCCGACTGTTCATCCAGCTCCGGCTCTCCTCCTCCTCCTGCACTCTGCTCTTCCTCCCCAAATTCATATAACCATTCAGGCTTTTACATTTGCCAGACCTGCAAGTGGGTTAGCTAGCTAGCTTGTTTATCACCAACTACAGCCAGGTCTTACCTCTCTCAGTCTCATCTCTCCTTACTGCTTCCCTGTCTCTGCTACGTCCAAATAATTTACTGAGGTCCATCTACAGGAGTCAATAATGTTTGAGTCAAATCGAAATTAAAATAATACCATCGGTTTAAAAACGTACTTTAGTCCCACTGTGTTATCATTCCTCAATCCTGATTCTTATTTCGCGCGCTGATACACCGATTGCTGCGTGCGCGCCGCTGTGCACCGGCTACGACATGCATACTGCCGTGCACGGACAGTAATGTGCGCGCCGCGGAGTACGGGTCGGTACGGACCCGGACCGCAAGGTGCGCGCCTCAGTTTGTATTTTTGTTTAAACTGCTTTGACATTGTGGATTAGAAAAAAAATCCATTCTTTTCCCGTTATTATCAATCTAAATGAATCCACTGCCGAATATAGCAGCTTGTTAAAACTCGAACGTGAGATTTTACTGGGGTACAGCAGATCAATACTGGGGCACGTGCCCCAGTAAAAGGGGTCTAGCAACGCCCATGGGTGAAACACAAACATTAAAACGAAATTGAGTTATAACGGTTAGTTAGTTAGATTTTAATAGTTTAGATAGTTTATTTCGGTCATTAACATTTTCTTTACAAAGATGAGTGTACATAGATATCAGTAAATGATAATGTCATTTTTTCCATAACAATATTAAAATATCCGAAAAGGTGTAGGAAGAAGCCTTTGCTTATTTGATCTACCCTTCTTACAATAATTACATCATTAACCCTTTAGTAAGTACAAAAAATTAAAATAGAAAAGGAACTAATTATGTAGCAATCAAATTTTTAATTCCATAGGCTAATATTGAAACTACACGCACAGATGCTTCATTTAAGAAAATCAGAAAATTTGCTTTTAAATGTTATAAATGACTTTTTTTTTTCGTTTAAACACCAGTTATTGCCGTAGGCTACAACTGAGAAAAGTCAATTTACCTTCAGTCCTGATAGCGTAGAACAACAACAGAAACCAACAGAAACTTCTCATCTTGTTTTTCATCATGAGCTCTACGAAAGTCAAAATTTGTGCGATTACGCTAATACTCTAAAAAATTAAGGTAGGCTACTGAAAATGAATTATGAAAACGCTGCTTACTCATACGCATTCTAACAAAGCACGATTAAAAAAGATATATTTTAACTTTCACTTTGACGTCTATGGCTACCGCGCCTTTATCACATTTAGTGCAGAGGGCAGAAAGATACTTGCGTGTACAATAATTAACTGGCTCAGGACGCTTGAATGCATAAACTATGTAAATAGATGCGCGCGCCTGTGATTGAAATAATGAGGCGGACGCTTCGTTTAACATTATGCGACGAAGCCACGAATTAAATACATCAGGTAAAACTTGCGTTTGTATTCTATTGAAACTGTGACGGACAACAGCAGCTGAGCTTTTGTTATTTGATAATGACACAACGCCTCACTGCTATATGTGTATATGGGTTACATTTTAATTTGATTAACTTCATTAAGTAATGATGAATTCATTTCTTGCTACCACAAAAACGTCAACTGATAGAATGTGATCCTCTAATTAGGTAAGGGAGATGATTTGACAAAATCTGATGCATCAGCAAAACCATGCATGCATATTACCATTACACTATTAGGAAACGGGTACTGCAAGTTACTGAGGTGCTGAGTTTTTCAACGGTTTTCTGAATTAAAATGTTTTGAATGACAGATAAAAACAGTACTTATCATTTCCCCATTTCACCCCAGTTCAGAATCCCTAAATGCATCTGTAAGCATGTCCCATTGCTGCAAAATCCCAATTCTGGTCACTTAAAAAAAAGGAAAAAATTAAATCAATATATATTCTGCTTGACCCCGCAACCCTGCTCAGGATAAGCGGGTATAGACAATGGATGGATGGATCTTCTGCTTGAAGCTACCCTTTAAAGAGTAGATTTTTTGGTCTACTTTTGGTCCAGTCAGTGTTCCTAGAACTCCATTGCTTTCAAATAATAGTAGTGATTGCTACATCAGCATATGAATGTTCAGTTAAGAATCACATATTTGTCATCTCGCACGTCAAAGGGTTAAAGGAGAGCCTGAAACCAGGGGAGTGCTGTGAGGGTCACAGATGGAGACGGGGTCACAGTACAGAGGGTGCCACGGTGGGTGTCGAACCCCCAGCTGCATGGTCGGTAAAGGGGTTCACATTAGGTTTAAGAGCTAGCTGCCCCACGGACTGCAACACACAGTGTCCCCAAAAGTTATAGCACGTATGATTTGATTTAAGCCAGTGATGTCCACAGAAGAATTAAGCAATGAGTGTTTTTCAGAACATGCAAAATGGCAGCAAATCCAATATAGCAGACATTTAAAGTAACTAAACAGATCGATGAGGAGGAGTGGGACATTCTCAGGTTTTAAGTCTTTAAATCAACTAAGGCCAGATTGTTTAAATGTCGCAAATTCAAAAGACAGTTATTGTCACGGTTTCTATTTCTATTATTGTTACCTGGTTCTATGTCAACACAGCAGTGATGAGGCTCACCCTCATCTGGTGATGGCAGCAGTGTGGCTGGATTCAAAGAGCTGGGGTGTTTCAGATGAACGGATGGCATAAGCAAGCTTGTTTCCCATCGGGTCCACCGAGCCATGTGGACTACAGAAGATTTTTTTCAGACAAAATAGCAAGGACAGCGTGAGGCACAACAATTCCCACATCCTGTGTTCCTATCAGTGGCAGCGCTTGCCTTAGAGAGTCCGTAGCCCCGTCTACTGCCTGTAAGCACTGTGGTATTGCTTGAGCTCTTGCTGGATGAAAAATAAGCAACAGGCTGCTGCCGGTCCCCATGCTTCTGTGTGAGCACCAAAGACATATGCCCAACCCCCCCCCCCCCCAAACATGAGTGAACAAACTGAATGGGAGCGTAGGATATGGCAGTCCCAGTCCTGTGGCCGTACACAGTTTTTGCTTTAAAGTGATGCATGCCACCTCAGAGTTCGACGTCCACTCACGAGGCCCTCCTGCCCCTTTCAACAAATCATTTAGTGGTTGTACAATCTTAGAGTAGTTTGGAATCTGCCCCATAATCTTACGCACCCCCCGAACAGTGTTTGGGTGATTGCACATGCTTATTGCCTAAGTGCAGTCAGCAGTCAGTTTTTTCTTTCCCTGTGAAATTACATTTCCCAAATATGCAACTTCCTCCTGTGCAATTTGTGCTTTGTGAGGATTACACTTTATCTCGCTGTCAACCAAATGCAGCAGGAGTATTACATTACATTACATTACATTACATTACAGGCATTTGGCAGACGCTCTTATCCAGAGCGACGTACAACAAAGTGTATAACCATAACCAGGAACAAGTATGACGAAACCCCTAGAGAGAAGTACCGGTCCAAGTGCAGGGAACAACCGCATAGTTCAACTTGGACCCTGAAGGTTAAACTGATTAACACTAACAACAAGAACGGCAACAACGCAGTCTATGGAAAAAATACAAGCAGTAGTTAAGACAGTTAATGCACCTAAGTCACCTACGAAACAGCTGCCTAGTTACAACCCTAAGCTTACAGCTTAAAGCCTTGAGTATCCCAAGGTCCTGCATGAGAGTCTCCTTGTCAGGAGATGAGATAAGTAAATCATCAACATATTGAATCACCTCAGATTCTAGCCCTGGGCATCGAGCCAACACATCAGACAGTGCTCGATGAAACAACGTGGGTGAGTTATGAAACCCTTGACTTAGTCTTGTAAAAGTATATTGATATTCTTCTATTGTGAAAGAAAACCAGAACTAGCTGTCCAGGTGCGCTGGAACAGAGAAAGAACCATTGGACACATCCAAAACCGTGAATACTTTATATTCTCTTGGGAGAGCAGTTACTTTTTCACATGGGTGATATGGGTGTTTAATGACTTTTTTCATTAAATAAATGAAATAATTATTTAAAAAATGTTTTGTGTTTACTAAGTTTCCCTTTGTCTAACATTAACATTTTGTCTAAAAATCTGAAACCCTTTAGTGTGTCAAATCTGCAATAATACAGGAAATCAGGAAGGGGGCAAATAATTGTTCATGGCACTGTATGCATTTAACTTAATCCTATCAAATTGTTAGTGTCTTGAGCCAGTTGAGCAGTTTACATGCAAGTATTTTTAGGGAGCAGGAAATGAAATAGGCAAAGGAAGCTTTGCTTTTATATTACTTTCTTCGAACTTCAATGAGATGGCTTGTGTAGGTGATAAAGATAAATGGTTAAATGGAGGACTACATCAATGGCCATGCTTATCTCTGTACTTCTTTGGCTAATCATTGACGCTACATTATATTACTGTGGACCATGGCAGCTTGGATGACGACAACAAGAATCCTTACAGAAATGCTCTGAAGTTTGTAGTAGGATGATTTTTCACGTTTGGTTTTAACGTACTCGGAAACATTTTGTCCAAACTTTCATGGACCTCATGATGAAGATCAAGATAGGAGTTTTCTGTTGGTTTCTGCACAATCAGGACTGAAGGTAAAATGCCATTTCTCAGAAGTACAGCAATAACTGTTGTGTTAAACAAAAATATATGCCATGTATATTATTATATTATATATGTAAATTGTGGCTCATTTTTTCTTATATGAAGCATCGCTACATGTAGTTACTGTAAAAGGTTTGATTGCTACATCAGTTTCATTTTTCATTATGTTCTTGGCTGTTTTTTTTCCAATATAGACTGCTTTTATTGCTATACAATTTAGACACCACTTGTATTCTAGTTTATGTTTGGTATAATAACTTATATAACTATGGATCAGTTTTATGTATTATAGATTTTTGCATGCATTACGAAGGAATTTCAAAGTGATCTGCTCTGTTCCAGGTTTTTCAGTGCTTGGTCCTGCAATGCCCGTAGTTGTCCAGTTGGGGGCGTCTGTGACGTTGCCCTGCTCTGTGGATACCCCACTACCTCTGCACGAGCTGGAGGTGCAGTGGCGGAGGGAGGATTCTGGGACCCTGGTGCATCTGTTCCAGGATGGAGAGAGTAGGCCAGAATCACAGAGCCCAGCTTACAGCGGCAGGGCCCAGTTTTTCACTGGAGAAATCTCCAAAGGAAACTTCTCTCTGCTGCTTAGGAATGTCACTACTGAAGACAAAGGGCCGTAAAAGTGTGTAGTTCACACTGAAAACAAGTCCAATGAAACAAAGGTGAAAATAGATATTGGTAAGTACTCCACCCCCTTAACCAAATACAAATGCAGAAACAGACTGCTTTGTTTTGAAACTGAAAAATCCTGGTGCTGCTGTTTTCTGAGGGGGAGAACAGACCAGAGTCACAACATAAGAGATTCAGGTGGCGTGCTGAGTTCTTCAGTGTGGAGATTCCCAAAGGAAACTTCTCTCTGAAACTGAGGGATGTAAAAACAGAAGATAAAGGAGAATTCATGTGCAAAGTCCATACAGACAGAGAATCAGTCAATGCAATGGCATGGCTACAAGAGCTGGGTAAGTAACATGACCTCACACAAATTCACTCCAAAATGTACCAGAAAAGGGGAAAACACTGAGAGTTTAGTGTTTTAATTGTGAAATAAGGATTTTTTTAAATGACATGTTAATGTTGTGAATACAACTGCTGAGTCGCAGATAAATCTATGCAAATAATATCGGTCATTTAAAAATTTTAATTACAGTGTATCAAAATTACAAAATCTTCATGACTAATAAAATAATATTTTCACAACTAATGTCGGCAAAGACGTGAGTGTGACAACTGCATTTTCCTTCTTAGATGAAAGCAACAGGGCTCTGTTGCTATATTGCCTTCAAGTCTCATTTTCATGTATCCTGATATCCATGGCATTCGCCATATGGAGTAAAATTGAAGGCAAGTCTTCCTCCTTTTTTTACTTTTTGTTTTTTATTTTTTATTATTGTTTTTTAAGTTTTCCATGCCCAATTCCCTCCCTAATTTTAATCAATTAGTTATTGTTACTATTATGGGAGAAAAACATAAAATAGAGTTGTACTTTGTCACGGTTATATTTTGCTGTCATTTTTGTTTTTCAGGCTCTGTCGGAGAGGCTTATGTTGGCAGTGCTATAAATTTCATGAGGATCCTAATTATATTTCGGGTGTCCCCATATATAAAGATACTTCCTGGTATGTTTTGATTTTATAATATAATATTTTGCCTCCAATACCACAAGATTGTATGTGCATAATACAGTGTGACACAGAGGCATAGGTGTGATTTTCAACCTGGGGGGACATGTAAATGCTATGGGGGTCTGGGGGCATGGTCCTTTTGGAAGTTTAAAAAAAAAATTAAGGCACTTATATGCTTATTTCTGTTTACTTTTGAGAAGAGAATATACTATCTACTGTGGTTATAAGAGGTTAACATAGTTCTCCTGAAAGCTGCTAATTAATGCAAAAACCTTTAGGTAGACCCTGAGAAGTAAACGTGACTAACATTATTTTCCTGACCAGAGTGCTATTCCATAGTACACCTCCAGTTGAAAAATAGCATAGCTCTTAAACTCTGTCTGTATTATTATCCAGAACTGATGGTTTGGTTTACCAGTGAATTGTAGGCAAGTGGTGCAGTCATTGTTACAGTAAACATATTTTTCATGCAGTGATTTTATTACATTTTTTTAAAAGATGGACTTTATTAATCCCCAGGTGGAGAAATTTAGGTGTAACATAGCCAATAAATAAAGTAACAATTGCCTTAATAATGCTATTATTGATAAGTCAATAAAAAATAACAATTCCCCTATGAGCTATAATTATTGTGACCATATACTGAATGATGCTGGTAGATCCTGCATCCCTTGTCTTTTAGATTGTTTTTCAGAAAAATGTCTGGCCCTTCCTTTTCACTTTCTTATTCAAATGGTACTCTCCATAATGTGTTCCAAATTACTATGTAAATGATATAGGGGCGACATAGCTCAGGAGGTAAGACCGATTGTCTGGCAGTCGGAGGGTTGCCGGTTCAAACCCCGCCCTGGGCATGTCGAAGTGTCCTTGAGCAAGACACCTAACCCCTAACTCCTAACTGCTCTGGCGAATGAGAGGCATCAATTGTAAAGCGCTTTGGATAAAAGCGCTATATAAATGCAGTCCATTTACCATCCATTTATGGTATATAGTATCTACATATTGATTTAACTGTAATATGGACCACTAAGTAACACAACCTTTACTTTCACTGAGAAATCGGTAATATGCGTAATGTTACAGGTAGCTATAAAGAGTAGCCTGGTAAGTTAGCATTAGGAAGCATAATAGCTAGCAGCATATGGCTACAAAACTATAACTAACGGTATTAATCCATCAAAACTACATGACAGAATCTTATAGGTGCTTCTGTTATGAAGGCACACAAATGATCCTTTGAATTACCACAATGAGCGGAGGAGCTACATGGCTAAACCAAGTGGATAGTGATTGCTGCCTTGGACGAGTGGACAGTGTTGCCAGATTTGAAAATGGTGAACCCGCCCAATCTTGAAAAAAATTGCCTAATTAAAAAAAAAAGCAAAAATCTATATGTACACACATACAAACATATGGATATGTGCGTACATACAACCACACACGCATTGTACTTATTTTCTCCTGATAAACCTGAACATGCAATTTTTCAAGATCGGGGACAGCAAACACTTGTGCACACGCTTGCCACCAATGTGATGACAAATGTAGTCTCTTATTTCAATTTATTATTTATTTTATTGTTTCACCACTACCTTTGTGTTCCCTTCACATAGCTACACAACAATGCTTGCAGGCTAACGTTAAGCATTTCCTTGCCAGCTACCAACTGCCTATCTGCTATATTGTTAATGTTGCATTTGACAACAATCTTTTATTTAATTTAATCACTTGGCTAACTCCAGTTAATAGACTAGACATGTTATTAATAAGCAGAATATAGCTTACTTTCCTGCAAATGTTCCTGGTTGTGTCTGTCTGCGGTATTGACTGTTTCATCCACAATCAACACTTTTCCAAGTTTGTCTTTGGCTTGTGCAAGGGAATAAAAAATAACACCACCACGACTGCCCTCCAGCCGGTCAGGATAACGTGTGCCACTTCTGCAAGTCACCCAACAGTAGCTTTCAACCACCTACAGAAGCTCTGTAACTTGTAGCTGTCATCAGATTATCCATAGATGGACGCTTTTTCGCTATTTTCGTATAATAATATGTGACTGCGTTGTTCCCTGTCCATTTACCCAATAAATAAACAGCTTGAAACACAGCAGCACTTGTCACAAACACATACATAGATGAATTGTAAGGTCAGTTAACAGACACCCCCTTTCAAAGCTTGCGAAATCAGAGAATAAACTCAGCGATGTTGACGCCCAGTGCCGAATTGGCCCATTTCCTGCACTCGGACAGGGTGCTGTTTATAAAACTGGTCCGAATTTGCCAATATGTGTTTGGATGGAGATGTTCACACAAAGGTAGTTTAATTACCCTAAGTACCGGACACCTACTTTTTTTTGCCCATGTCCTTTCGAAGTTCTCAATGAAAGGACTGAACACACGTCACAAGGGAGCGTGTCTGGGTTTGGGAAAGTGACGATAGCTAGCTAAAGTTTTTATACACTATCAACTATATGGTTGGACAGTGCCGGTCAAAGCTAGATGTTGGAGGAAATATTACATGGCAGTTGTTTCTATGCAGGGATTGGTGGTCTGCAATGTTCATCATGAGTTTGCTAAAGGTCAACTGACAGGTAGAATACCAACTGAGGAAGAAAGATAAAGATATACTTTATTGAACCCCGTGGGGTAATTTGTCCTCTGCATTTTGACCCATCCTAAGCCACCAAAAGTACCCGGAACTTTTAGTCCCAGGAACTACTTTTCAAGGAACTAAAAGGTTCCTTCAGCCCATGGTTGTCTGCGTTTCCACCGCGGTCTAAAGTCCCATGAAGATTAGGCAAATTAGCCCACTGACGTATGAAAAAGCGACGTTGTCGTCGGTCCATCTGTCCTATGATTTCTTCTGTAACCCCATACTACCACCAAAGTAGCCTACATTATTTTCTAATAACCGGGACAGCCCGGAGGGGTTTATTCCACTTATATACAACGGGTTACCAACAATGATTATATATGGTTACTTTTGTATTTATTTTTTTTATCGATTTAATCACCTGGAATTGAAATATTCTTCTGCAGCCGTTTGGGCATATTTTACCGTTGTCAAGCAAAACTGTCGTTGGTAGTTGAACTTGGACCGTTGTTATGCAACAAATAGGATATTACAGGCCAATAGTCAGATTGTAACTGTTTTATATATCCTCTCAAACACATTCATTATGTTTTTATGCGAACATTCGCTTTCATGTCTTGACATTGACATTTGTACCTTACTGAACCTGTGATTCAGCAGTTGTCTACGATCATGAAAATGCACTTCTTGTACGTCGCTTTGGATAAAAGCGTCTGCCAAATGAATGTAATGTAATCCGAAGCGACAGAAGGCATTCACTTTTATATGTATAACTGGCAACAACAGCAGAAAACATGCACACGTTGTAAACAATTTTCTGTTTGATTACTTTCTCATCGTCAATTCCATATAGGCTAATCGCAAAATGACAAGAATAGAACGAAAACTCGGACTTGCGTGAAAATTTAAATTAGTAGTGGTAGCCTACAGCCACCGTTTGCTTTCCTTCGAAGTTACTGCTAGCCGAGCAGCGAAGTGTGCCCTCCAGATGCGAACCATGCACCATAAATTAGTCCATAGTCTTCCTGGTCTTTTTGTGGAATTGAAGAATGGCAGAGTAAAATTACGGCAGTCTGAAAAAGCTAAAGGGACGATTACTAGAATTAACCTGTTATTTCACCCTGACAAAAAGTGCGGAAGGTGATTTCCAGTTTGCTTTTACTGTATCACCAATGTGAATTACGCAGAACTACCGCATACCTCACATAACTGTATCAAATGTTTGAGTCAATTACAACGGGATAACAAAGAAAATCCGGAAGAAAATATTCAGCAACCGAATTAATCCGTTTGAATGTTTTGGTACGTAATAGGCTATGCTGTCCCAGCACGAATGCTTTTTATTTTAAAAAAAATTATAAAACGAATACTAAAGCAAGAAAAGAACAGAAGAGCACACGTTATAATTCCAAGACGTTGGCAGGCTATAACCAAAACTAGGCTACTGCGCCGCATAACATACAAGTTTGTTTTGAAGTTATTATGAAAATAAACTGGTTTGCGGCTGCATATTTTTAAACATGGCGGCTGAAAATAAACACAAAAAAATGCTGCAAGTACTCGACCAATCAGAAATGTTCAGCGCTGCAAGCTCCACCCAAAAGGTTCCTGTACTTTCGGAAAGTACTACCCCCCGAGCAGGAACTTTTTGGGGGGTAAAATAAAGCCCCCGGAACTAAATTTAAACCCTAGTTCCTGCGGTGGAAACGCACTGAGTTCCTCAAAAGGTTCCTAGTTCCAGGGTAAAGTTCCTGCGGTGGAAATGCGGCTCTAGTTACTTAGGAGCAATGGACAGCCACAGTGCAGCACCCGGGGACCAACTCCAATTCTGAGGCCAGTGCCTTGGTCAAGGGCAACTACAGGAGTGCACCTAACATGCATGTCTTTGAGTGTGGGAGGAAACCGGAGTACCCCCACGCAAACACGGGGAGAACATGAAAGGCCCCAAGCCAAGATTCGAACCCACAACCTTCTTGCTGTGAGGCGACAGCGCTCACCACTGTGCCACCATGTCCGCCCTGAACCTTACAAGCCTCGACATGACCAGCAGGATACCAATTCTACAGTTTGGTGACCCGGACATGATTGCCAAAACACCAATTCTAAATCCTTACAACTACACACTTCCACACAATAAAGCCCCAAACTTAGGGGGGTTTTCATTTTTTCCTTCTTCTTTTTCCTGCTGATTACATGATCACAAATTCTACAGGCCCACAAAGAATAATTCTCCCCATTATATCAGCCAATAACAACGTGGGATACACACGCAAAATGGCATATAAGAAAGTGCACACGTTTTTTCAAAAATACTTTGTGGTTGCTGTCTTTGGTTATTACCATATTTACAAAGATATACATAAATAAATAAATACAGAAATAAGTATATACAGAAATGAATAAATCAAGAAATATATGAATACAAAAATAAATAAATGCCCATTTATATCAGATTTTATCCATTAATGTATTTCTGTGTACATATATTTATTTTTGTTTATTTTTTATTTTGGCATTTTTGGTCCTCTATAGAAAATCACATACTGCTGCGTGAATTCATATTGTCAGCTATAGCCTACCTAAAATACTGTATGCTAAATCGTCCAGCCCTACTTTGAAGTGGTGTATAAACATTATCACCAAGCTTGAAGATTCCAATAAAAAATAAAAATAACTGTGAGATGTCGGAATACTCCTTTGAGTGGTGTTTCTTCAGATGCTTTGGATTCCACTTCCTATATGTTCCACAACAGACATCGTAGCAGGTACTACTCATAAAGCTTGTTCACGGGTGTGACAGTGCATTCAGGCAATTGGCGTAATCAGAGTACAAAGTCAGAAAGTACGGATGCAAAGCTTTGCTACAGGCGAGAAGTAACGTGCATATTAAGTGTTGTAGTGTCAGACAGGATCGGATTCAGATCGGGCGTGTCCTAGCCCATACACGATCTACAAAATATAGAGGTTTCGGCAGCCCATACCAATCCATGGATCGGATGGAATTCTGAGGGAAAGACATCCCAACCAAAGGGCAACAGATGAAAGCTCACACTCTAGATTGTGGGGTCCATTCACTTACTCAAAGTGTAAGGAGAACAGGCTGTGGACTACTGAGGAGTGGCAAAATGCTGCCGACCTCAAGAACTTTACATCCGAGTGCTGAGTTCTACCACTGAAAGTTTACACCTGTAGAAGGTACAGTTAATGGCAGTCTTTGATTGTACAGAGTGATGATCTTCACATTTCACATTTTTATCTTTCCTGCAGAAAAGAGGTCTCTGAAGATGATACTTGTACACAGAGTAGTTTTTACCATATGTCATCATGGATATGTTCAATTTTAAATATCTTAAGTCAATCTATCATAGTCAGAGGATTGAGGAGCATAGCACTGGAATTATCCACATGTGATGGACTTCAACCACCTGGTATGAACCCAGTTGAGCATTAATGGCATATTTTTGGCATAATGCCAGAGACACCACTGTCTGCTTCTGGCACAACAGAGCTTGCACAAGTTGATTTTCACAGAAGGAACAAGGCATATTCTATGTCACGTGCGGGAAGGTAGGACCCAGACACGGAGTGGAAAAATAACACAGGAACTCAAGAGGTAAAGCGAAATAAGACTACTACAAAAAAGGCAAACACAAACAGGGAACAGAAAAGGCCACGGTGGGCAAAACAACAAACTCAAATTCTTAACTAAAAAAAACACTGAACAGAACACAGACAGGCAGAATTCAGGCAGGTGGGACACACAGGCATATACACAAAAGGCAGTAAGACACATAGACCCACAGATGGAAACAAAGTCAGAAACACAAATGAAACGTATTCAGGAACACACAAGTCAGTAACGAACACACAAGTCAGTAACAAACACAATGAGCCAGCACCTGAGGCAAGGGGACAAAGAACTTAAATAGACTGAAAACCAACAAGACACAGGAGGGCACAATTAACAATCAAACCAGGACGGGGTGGGAACAACGAGACACAATCAGAAACAATAATAAACTAATTGAAAGCAATAATACAATTAACAGGGGAACAAGCAGGACACAAAACAGAAGTGCCGCCATCTGGCGGCCCAACAAGGAAAAACAGAGAGAAACACAGAACCATGACATTCTATTTTTGATCACAAAATAGGAGGGCTGCTTTTTTGTTTTTCTCTTTCGTAAGTACATGAATAGAACATGTAATTATTGTGTTGATAACAATCCATACATTATTCAATGTCATGTTATTTTGATTATTTGTCAGACAGAAAAAATGTGTTAACTGCAATAATATAGCTCTGAGCTGTTAAGATCTATGTAAACAAACTTGTCGAATAAACTAAAACACATTTTAGCTGTTCCTTGCATTCACCAAAAGCACTTTGTTTTGCAGAAAATCTAAACTCCAAATTATTGGTAGTGATTGGTAGTGCATTTTGGGTAATGGTTTGCATTAATATCAATACTAGGTTCTTCTGAAAACCGATCAGCCATATTTCATGGCTGAAATTTTAACATTGTAAAGTAAACATTACGTCTGGTGTATGGGGATTGGTAGTATTTGTCCACTTAATGATCTTTATTTAGTAAGACCAGTAATCAATAAGGTGTATTACTATATTACTTATGTTTAAAATATATGTATATATTAAATCAAAGGCATTTGCCAGCATCAATTTGTAACAAAACATATACAGTTCTACCAATGACATTTACCAGATTGACAGTACCCACAATGCATTTTGTAGTATTTTTCTTTGCTAATTGGCACACAGAATTATAAAATCTCAAAACATCACTCGTAGCTTTCCTTGTTAATAGTGCTCCATGCTGAATAAATGTTTTTGGTTTGAGTTATCATTGTTTCTCAACCCTGGTCCTGGGGACCCACTGTGTAGATTTGTCATGGCCGATCTCTTAATCAAATAAGTTCTTGAAAGTGTGTTCCACCATAATTGTGTGTAAAACAATGCATGTTTGGCTTGTTGCCATTTTCTGTCAGTAAACTCCATTCATATTACACAAATACAGTAGTTTCAGGTTTCCACACACTGAGCAAATGGGACCCAACTGAGTTCACCTGTCAGTTTGTAAGTGAATCAATTAGCTATAACCTCTTTCAACTGAAATTATTTGCTATGTAGTGCATACAGCACAGTAAATGAAAGCATCTGTGAAATTCCTAGAATGTGAATATGGGACATTTATTTTTAAGAGCATACATTGCTATTTCTAGCATAATGAGGCATGAGGGTCATTTGTCATTAAAAAAGGCCAATTAAGAACAATTAGTGTCTAAGAACAATTAGCAGCTCATTACAATACATAGCTTACTACTGTAGAACACACACCAGTGGACACACAGGCTTCCAAGACCAGGACTGAGAAACATTGAATTATCAGTTATCAGGGATGCTTGTCTTTCTCAATAACATTTTGGTCACATTCCAGTGAAAATCAAGCTATCAAACATGGCTTTAGTTAATACCATAAAGAACTTGTCAATCAAGATGTTAGCAAACTGTCACTGTCACCATTTTTGTTGAATTCAATTCCACTTTATTTTTTTGTACTGCATTCTTTGTTTTATAGACAATGTCATAAAGACAGGTTAGAGGAAAACTGCACTTGAATGGTACAGTATGGTGTTGCTGTGCAAATAAATTGATGTTACTTGTCTTATATTGCATTTGTGTTATGTGATTTTCCAACCAACATCTACTTGGTTAATTTAGCCAGCTAGCTCCTCCACTCGTTGTAATTCAAATGATTATTTGTGTGCCTTCCTGATATAAGCACCTATAAGATTTCATGTTGTTTTGACAGAGTCATACCGCCAGTTATAGTTTACTAGCCCTGTGATGCTATCTCTTGTGCTACCTTTGCTGACTTTGCTATTGTCAGGGATTGTTTGGGATTTTTCAGTGAAAAGTAAAGGTTGTGTTACTTAGTGGTCCATATTGCAGTTGAATTAATAGGCATATGCTGTGTAATTTGCTATTTATATGTGGTGGGTGGATCTGTCAGATATTGTACACATGGCACATTATGTGGAGCTACATTTTAATTCCTCCATCTTCATCATTCTCATCTTGTGTTTGCAGTCAATGCATGACTTGATATAACATAATGCTGCAAGTGAAAAGGAAGGGCCAAGACATTAGGCATTTATTTGAAAAACAACCTTAAACACAGGAGCATCATCATCAGCAACATTCAGTTTATGATCAAATAATTCTAATTTACCGGGGATTGTTATTGACTTACCACTGCATGAAAGATATCTTTGCTGCAAAAATGATTGCACCACTTTCCTACAATTCACTGGTAAACCGAACCATGTCAGCTCCTGATTATACAGATAGAGCTATTCTCTTTTTCACCTGAAGGTGTCCTATGTGAATAGCACACTGGTCAGAAAAATATGTTGGTCGAGTTTACTTACTTCTCAGGGTGTATCCGTGAAAGTTTTTGCATTAGTTAGCCGTTTACACAGAAACATGGTGACGCTCTTCCAACCACAGTAATTAGTAAATTCTATTCTCAGAATTTGAACCTCAGGTTCAAAGTCACTCCCACGACCCGGAACTAACGTATTTAAGTGAGTAACCCACAGAGACTGTAAAAAATATGGACAAAGCTACTGTGACGTCACCCATTGACTCTCCGTGGGTCTCTAAAACATGTTTTGAAGCTCAATGGCGGGCGCGGCCATTTTCTCGATTTGGAGCCAAAACCATAGAGTTAAGCGGTCTTGTGATTTTTACAAGTTGATTGACAGTCCGGTGCGGAAAAGCCCATCAACCTGAACGAGGCTAGCTGACTGTCTGCCGTTATGTTTTAAAATATATTATCAGATGTTTACGGTACTGTGTCATGTAATCACGTTATATGTATGACATTAAAAATACAATTAGGCTATGTTCAGTTATCTTCAATTTATGTTTCCCAGCAAAACGAATATGCTTAGCTAGCATATCAGCTTGCCAGTGAGCTAGGTAGGCTATCCGTGGTTAGCTCACGCATTAGCAATATGAACCACAGGGGAAGAACATTGACGACACTGATGGTCAATCAATCAGAGATGTGTAGGCTACTGGTGATTTGACTAGGCTAATTTTCGTATAACTGTCTGGTAGATCTGCTGTTAACCGAGCAAGTTATCGTCGTAGGTTTTCGCCACAGTCAGTTAATGAGCCAGTAACTGCTACTAGCTACTCCATCGCCGTTTGTGGTGTTCACTTTCTGGGTGACGCTAGCTGACCGATCGTTTGCAAATCACTTTCTACCGAATAAAAGTTAACACTGTCAGCGGTGATTAACAAATCTACCAAGTATTTTAATAACTGATCTGCAGGCGTGTAAATATGACAACGCACTTTGTACAGCAAGTTTTCCACCTGGTGCATGAAGACAAAAATAATGTAGCCTACATTGAATTTCTAATTATTATTAGGCTATTATTTTTTTCTTGTAAATCATCAAAACCAATGGAGAAAAGCCAATATACGCAAGGAGCCCCCAGAACCGATTCTGAGAACCACTGTCTTAAATGCCCAGCTTGTCGGTCTCTTAAATGCTAAAAACATGTTCCTTTCTAAATGCCAAGATGGTTAATTTCGTTAAATTCTGTGTGTGTGATTTCATCGTGTGTTGTATATTCAGCAAATGAACCTTGAGACTCTTAATTCGCTTCGTGAAACTGAAAAAGTGTTTATCCCAAAATCGGATTATAGTAGCTTTGTCACATGCGTGAAGCATGGCCCAGGTAGACATTTACGGAATGTACACGACTGACAAGCCGTCAAACACGTCTGACAGATTGAATGTTTGCCGGTTAAGGTTAGCTAGCTAGTCAAATGGCTTGGTAGCTGAAGTTGCGAACTGTTTTAGCATAGGCTACTACTGGACTACCAAATATAGCAAGCTGATTACGCTTTCTGCCAAGAAATTATTTGGTTAAGTAGGCTAAAGGAAATAGTAAAAATGACTCGGCTAACGAAAAACTTAAGAGGAGGATTATTTTATGGTCGTCTAGTGCAGCTGTAAATAGCACACGCCATAATGAAATCACCACGAAATGGGATGCCTGCATTTTCAGACTTAGCACAGGCGGACCGTGGCCGGAGAAGCAATGTCAAGGCCAAGAGGCGCCACCGCCCACCCCAGTGACCATAGACTGTAGCCCCTACTGTAGCCTAGTCCTCCGCAGTAATCCGGAAGTGACGAAAGCTGTACCTCATTGGTCCAGAACAAATATTGGCACTGTGCCCAAATGACGCAATAAATCATGAAATCGACCCATGGACAGGCATAAGACGAATAAAATACACCTATTATGACTATTTGTTCTTGTGAGAAAAAATTATTGACTTTGTATTTTGATCGCATTTGTACCGTAGACTTACATGGAAACCGGATATGAAAACACCTATACTGGAGCCATCCGTAGTGGCGCTAGTGAGCAACCAGGAACTACAACACCAGGAAATGAGCTTCAAAAACGAAGTCTGGTTTTGGCTGCTTGGTAACCCATCAGACCATGAACGTTGATACGTGGAAGTACTTTCTCTTGCAGTTTTTACGTTGCTGGCTTTTGAGTCATGACATTTTTATACAGGCATTATTTCTTATCTTCACAATTTTCACAAACAGAAAGTAAAAATAAGATGGCGATATCTTGATTTCTCTAGTATTTTCTTAAGATTAAAAGGTTACGTTTTGGATTACTTCAACATAGTGTGCACACCCTGCTCATGCGGACTGCATGCCAATGTAGTATCATTATATCTCCAGCAGTAGTCGCCATATATCCTCTTTCAAAGGCATGTCCCCCGATTTTTTTGTGTGCTTTTTATGTTGGCTGTCTGGTTTTCTTGCCTTGTTAAGGCACTTTTTGTATTCTGTGTTTTCTGTGTGAGCGCCTACATACGTATACAGTACTGGCACAAATTATGGAGACACCACGTGCAAACATGATTTCTTTATTGGGCATAATACATATAATGTCACCATAAAAAATTAAGAAATAATTTGCAATTGTGTTGAACAAGTGATAATAATTACACTCTCCTACCTGTATTAGTCCATAGCTACATAATTGAGCAGTCTGATTTATCTTATTGTCGGAAATTTTCTAATCACCCTGAACATGTATTACCTTTGTCCAGTCTTTTTCTACATAAAATTAAAATAATCGTGAAAAGAAGACCTTTTTTTCTTGTATACCTTTAAATTACTGATGGTCGCATAATGTCATGGCCATTTGTGGTAAGTTAAAATTCCACCTGGTTTGTCTCTGGACAGTAAAAGACAGTCTAGCTAGCAGTATCTCTTGTTAGCTAGTGGCATGAAAAAGTATGTTGTCGTTATGCTGGGCAGGTTTTTTAATCTTCCTCTTTCAGCGAATCATTCACATTCCCTGATGCTGGTGTAGTTTGTTCCTCCTCTGCCTATTCCTCTGCCATCCTTCCACCTGAAACCAGTTAATTAGTGGCTGTGTTTACTTGCATCACGTAGGTGGCCATCTCTAAGCTTTACAGATCTATAGACTCCTGTGTCTTATACTCAGTGTCATGCGGTTAAAAGATATGTTGGACATACAGTGCCGTGAAAAGGTATTTGCCCCCCCTTCCTTGATATCTTCTATTATTGCATAGTTGTCAAACTGAATGGTTTCAGATCTTTAGACAAAATGTAATATCAGACAGAGGGAAACTGAGCAAGGAAAAAAGACATTTTTAAAAATGATTTCATTTATTTAATGAAAAAAGTTATCAAGGGCGGACACATCTCACAGTGGTGGTGTTCTGTGTGGAGTTTGCATTTTCTCCCCGTGTCCGCAAAGTTTCCTCTGGGTACTCTGGTTTCCTCCCACAGTCCAAAGACATGCAAGTTAGGTTAATTGGAGAGTCTGGATTGCCCCTAGATATGAGTGTGTGTGCCCTGCGACGGACTTTCGCCCCGTGCATCCTGGCCTAGACTCCTGTGACCCTGACCAGGAATAAGCAGGTATAGATAGTGGATGTATGGATGGAAAAAGTTATCAAACACCCATATCACCCATGTAAAAAACCAATTAACCACATTTATTTGATTAGATTCATTTGGAATTTGGAAGCCCTGTGGAATCTGAATCTCACTCATTTTGAACCTTACTGTCAGAGTGAAGTAGTCACCACAAAATTTGTACAAGCACACTGTGCCACGATCAAAGGAAATTCCAGAAGAAATGGAAAAAAAGTTGCTGAAATGTATTTGTCTAAAAAGGGTTACAAAGCAATTTCTAAGGCTCTGGGAGTCCATGGAAATACAGTGAGAGCAATTATCACCAAATGGAGAAGACTTGGAACAGTACTATATTTGTCCAGGAGTGGCCGTCCTGCCAAAATTTCTCCAGGAAGTCACAAAAGATTCCAGAAGAACATGCAAAGAACTGCAGGCCTCTCTAGCCTCAGCTAAGGTCAGTTTTCATGCCTCCACAATAAGAAAGACACTAGGCAGAAATGGGATTCATGGGAGAGTAGTAAGGTAGAAACCAAAGCTAACCAAGATAATCATCAATGCTTGTCTCACATTTGCATAAACCCAGATAATCCCCAAACCCTGATGGTATTGGGTTAAGAATACAGCAGAACGGTTGGGAATTTATACTAGGTTTCCATATACAGCACAAGAATAGGGTGCATAATGTACATAACATAATAAATAGCCCACTATTTTTATAATAAATATTTATCAATAATTTAATAATTGAATAAACAAATTACATTTGTAATAAAGGTAACCTTGCAACACTAGTTTGCCATTTACTCCCTACAGAATGATTGTCAGATGACATACACCAGGGTCGACACATCCATGCCACTGCTCAGTATTTTATTTTATTTTTTTCAAGAAGGCCACACCCAACCTAATTTCTGGCTGGGTAGGGCGTCCATCAGGACCTGAACTGTGACTGGGGTACTACTGTTGAGGTCCTCGGCTTCTTCAGGCTGTGACAATGAATGTCATCTGAGTCCCCAACACGATGGAGGAGCAGAGGGACGTGGCGGGAACAGGTTTTGCGAGGCTGGCCGGTCACCCAGCTTTCCAGAAGGTGATGGGTGCCAACGACAGATGTAGCTTCTGCATCAAAGCCCCTGGAGGGCCATATACCCAGTGTTCCAGGAACCAGAAATTGTTTCCCTCCATCCAGCAGCAGGCCGTGTGTGACCACAGAGCCAGGCTCATTGACATTTCTTTTGGTTTCCCTGGTTCCTTGCATGACTCAGCGATCCTCTGGCACAATAAAATGCTTTTATTGTACATAATGTCACAAAGTTACATTACATACTTTAACAAAAGTACTGTATACTTTATATTGTTTGTTTTTGTTCAGACTTCAAAAAGACAAACTAGCAATTGAGGCTACCCGTTAATCGTTCATTTATTTTAGATATGCACCTTATAAACTCTCAGCACCACTCTGGAAGACAAATAAGTCTGGATTTTCTGCGAGTGGAAACAAGGGGCACGTACATGAGGCAGGAACAGCAAAGGGGGCGCTGGAATTTACTTTCCTTTGGACTTTGTTCATTCTATGATGATGCAGCCAGATGTCTTGTCAACACTAGCCAGTTTAGTAATCCACATTGTTACGGCCGACTCGCAGGGCCGCAACAACAGAGTCCAAATGTGTCCAAAAACTGATGTAAGAGCAAAACCCGGACATTCATTTGTACAAATAACAAACTAAAACAAAAGAAACCCCACAAAGTTCACAAAACGATCTAAAAGGATCTTCACAAAAACCTACCAAACACAAACCACACAAAAGAAACCCCAAAGAAGATCTCCCCTGCCTCATACTGCTGGACTTATGTTGGCTCACAGGCAGGGGGAGGCAATCAAGCAATTAGGCAATCAGGCAACTACCTCCACCTGCACTACCCAGACCAGCAGAGGCAGGGGACGTAACAACATCGAGATACAGTCATCAGTATTTCCCAAGACCACAGGAGACTAGCTAGCCATATAAGAGTCAGTATTAACAAACAGTGGATAGGTTGATTAAAATGTTGGATAGTTAAAAATTAGATAGAATCTATGAAGTAAAACCTAAAAGGTTTATCTACCTAGCTGACAATCTAGGACGATGAGCTGCCCCAGTAACTAGATAATAACTCTTACTATGCCAGGTTAACATCTAGCTTTTTCCAGGGCTTGTCTCGCTAGCTAACGAAAAAGCAAATGCTGTTTATTTGGACACGTGTTAATGTATATATTTGTGATTCTAATGAGCTATTAGGCTGGTTGCTCTGTCAAAAAAGAATTTAACATTAACCTAGTTAAATTCTAAATCTTAACAGTCTTATGCTTCTGATGAGTTTTGGTCATCGAGATATACAAGAACTGCAGACCGCTTCAGCTTCAACCGATTCCATGGATTCCTATTGGAGCTGCTCAATGGCGCACAAAGCCAATTCTGTCAGGATTCTGCTCTTTTCTGTTGCTGGTTTTCCTTCAGTTTTGTATTTCAGTTTGTTTCCCTCATTGTTTTCCCCTGTGTTTAATTGTATTATTGTGTTCAATTATTCAATCATAGTTTTGTCTGTGTCTTGTTATCCCTTCCCTATCTGGATTAATTGTGCATTGAGTTCACCTGTGTCTTGTTATCCCCCTGTCTATTTAAGTTCTTTGTTTCCCTGACTCAGGTGCTCGTTCCTTATGTATCGACCTGCCTGTGTTCTGCTTGCCTGTATTCTGCCTGCCTGTGTTCCGCCTGCCTGTATTTTGCCATGACTGTTTTCTGCCCTCGTGTTCCTTGAGCTCTGTGTATGTTTGGATTTTGAGTAGTACTGGTGTTTTCTGTTCTAAAGAGTTTTTGTGTTTTTGAGAATTGCCCTTTGTGGCCTTTTGTCTGTCTCCTGTTTATTTTGGAAGTAAAGTCTTTGTTTAAATTTACCCTTTTGGAGTTTGCTGAATTTTTTACTCTGCGCCAAGGTCCAACCCCCCAAAACCCCCTGACAAATTCAGGGAGGCTGCCATGTTTGACTATGGGGCTTTTGGCACCTGCGTGTGTGCACTGGGCACCTAAACATGAAGGATCACAGTAATGCAAAGCAATGACGTTAACTCATAGGGGCTGTGCTCCAAAAAAGCTTTCAAATCTTATAACGAGCTGTGACTTTTGCCACCTAGCTACAGGATTTCGTGGAAGACAGCAAGTTGACTCATTGTGACAAGGCAAGTTAAAGTAATAAATAAGGTAGTCGATATTTTTATAAAAGCATTTGGCAACACTTGACTGTACATTACATTAGCTAGCTAATCAGCACCATAGCATCATCTGAAGAATAATTTAAGAGCAAATTAAATATAGCTATTCCCATTTTTTAAATTTATATTGGCCTATTTATTTTTCATACGCGATTACTCGCCATCATCAGGCAAGACAGAAATATGACAACTAATAACATTTTTAATTATAGTAGGCTATTAGTAGAAATGTCAGAACGACAATGTAGTCAAAATAATATGGTGGAATCGGCATAATGGCATCTTAAGAGCCACATATGCCAGCTTTATTAGTCATTTATTTGCCACGATTCATTACCATGAAAAATGGGCACAAGATAGTCATGGCAGGTAACATTTTTTTAGTAATATTATGAGTAATAATATCAAAATAACTATTATCAAAACAATAGTGGCGGTGGATTCATGTAATCCTAGGTCAGGGTTTAATACTCTACATGTTCTGATATAGCGGTTCTGTGCTGGCAACTCTCAACTCTTTTCAGCATTGATAAGTCAATCCCAGCCTCAGACTTTTTCATGCACGGGTGTGTCTGTGTGAGGAGGTACACGCATTGTGACATAAAACCATGTGGACCAAACCGGAATGAAATGTATCTTATATTTTCTTCTGTGGGACTCAGCAAAAAATTGATGCCTGGAGAGTAATTAGTTCAATATGAAGAAATTTTTATAGCTTAAAAGTACTGTCCAAAGTAATTAGTTCAATATGAAGACATTTTTATAGCTTAAAAGTACTGTCCAAAGTAATTTAATTTGGCCTGATTAAATTTGTAGTTTTGAATGGACTTCAGTGGGGAAATTTGCTTTTTGGCACCAGAGCCTTACTAAACTGTAATACCTCGCGTAACCACTAGTGTTTATCAGCTTCGCGGAGAATGGCAATCCCTGGTCCCCTGGTTTCTGTTTCCCTATTCTGTTGTCGCAGTTTTATTACATAATCTCTTATGTGGTGGGTGTCCGTGGGCTGTTATACATCTACCACCATTGACTGTGCCAGAGTGTATATTGCAAGAGAGCTTAGATTTTTATCTTAAAGAGATAGTTCACTTAGTGAACAGTTCCCCTGTGTATGCTCGTTTCATTCCTACCAGATTAGCAATCTCAGTAATTTAACCAGGTGTTCGTTTTTCTTAATTAGGCTTTTCATATTTTGAGGGATTATTTATCCTCTTAAATTACATTATGTCAGACATAGCTATGCATACCATGAATAAATAAAGTATCATAGTCACATTGTACTATATTGCATTACATAAAGAGAAATACAAAAAAATGAACTGATCAAATTAAAGACTGAGGTGAATCAATAGAATCCTAATTGCTTTGCAAATGATAATGCTCCAAACCTACATTGTGTTAACTTCTGTACTAACTTTAGAGCTTTCACCATATAAAACCAAATGCATACAAATGCAGTTAAGCAATATGTATTCGTTTAAAAAAAAACAATATTTATTAATTTTTTGTAATACCATTTTTTAGATAACCCACACAATACAAATTCATTAAGACAACATCAAATTATTTACACAGCAATGCCATAATGCATTCAAGTGCAGTTTTCCTCTAAACATACGGCTTCTGTAAAACAAAACAAGCAGTAGAAAATAAAGTGAAGTGAATTCATCAAAAATGGCAATAGTGACAGTTGGCTGATATCTTCATTAAAAAGCTTTTTTTCACAGAATAAACTAAACCAGTGTTCACATGCTAGGTTTGCACTGGAATCTGAGTGCAATGTTCTTGAGAAAGAGAAGCATCCCTGATTGTTTCAAACAAACTAGGAACATTTTTTCATCATGGAGCAGGCTTAGCAATGAAAGGTAGAGTGATGTTTTGGGTTGCATCCTATTTTCCAGTTGGCAAAGAAAAATACTAAAAGAATCAGCCTTTAGACTGCGTCCTTATGGAGACCACAACGGGGTCCTTTACACCTCACAGAGACCATCATCTGTTTCCTGTAAAACCACAGAGATAAAAATAAGTATCATGACACAAGAACTCAGATGATGAAAATATGTGATGCGGATAAATAGGATGACAGTATGTGAGTCTGGTGTAAACTCATCCCAACTGCAGTGGATTTAGAGTTTAGTCTGATGTGAACCAAAGCTATTGAGCTACAGTTTACTGGACATTGTTGGAGTCCATTTTTTTTGTTGTGAAGAAATTAATTGTAAATAGTTAACTGAATAAACAATGACACTCAGTGGACATCCCTGAATGCCAAAGCACAGGAAATATATTGATCACATGAAAACATGGCTGCCCCACAGTTATTTGAGACAGATGTGCTGGTCCAAGATAGTTGCCATCAGAAAACTTTAGTCAACGTGCAAATTGCACCTTAGGCCATTTTTATTTTAACACATTTATTTCTGACAATTAGAAACATTTGATTTACTTCCATTTTGTTTTGAATTTAGGAAGGCCTATTTTGACTTTTTCATGACTTTGTATCTGTAGATTTCATGTGGATGCATCTGTCTGACCTTTGTAACTATGTGAAACTGTGCAGCTTTAAGATTTATGAAAAATTGCTGTGTAATCGTACAATATAGTATTATCGAAACATGTCATATTTTGAATTATGTGTCATTACAGGATGATAAGTGGCTCAATCTATCGCAACAATTATTGTTCATTCCTGGCTATGGTAGTCTAACCTTATGAAATTTACCACAAGCACTTACGCTTTGCTGCACTCATAATGTGCTTCCTTGCATCCACTTTTTTCTGATCACTTTTACATCTCTGAAATGGTTCAGCTGCTGTGACATGCTGCTACGCCACAAATTTTCTCTTATTGGTTATGACACAACTATTGCCACTAAACAATATGGCCGATCTCGTCTCTTCCTCCGTAACGAGCATCTCATTTTACACTCATGAAGTTTCTCTTTTTTGCTTTGCGGATTTGACTTCTCCATTATCCCGACAAGCTGATTTATATGCATATCACGTTCACAGTGAGTTAATACTAGGCTCATGCATGTATGCAAAATTTCAAGTTGATTATGAATTAAAAAGAGAAGATCAGCTTATCAACAATTTTATAAATCAGGATTTTTGACCATACAAACTTTCCTTCTTTTGTGCATACACATTTTAGTATGAAATCTACACTGTTTTATAAATGAGGCCCCTGTTCTGTGTACCATATTTCGCAGTATGCTTTATAAATTCTACTTCTTCACTGTGTTCCTACACTGGAAACTGCAATTTGCCATCTTGAGGACTGCAGAAATCCTCTCTTGTGATGGACTGACTCACAGAAAATACCTCCTGTGTGTGTGCTGTACTCTGCTCAGGTGGAGAGAAGTTCCATCTGTACAGCTTCCTCTGGCGTCTACAAAGAGAAACGATAATGAAATTATGCATGAAATACATCAGTTACATGTGAGAATTTCATGTTTGAAACCTACACATGAACTTTAGGGAAGTCGGAATTTCTGAATATTCAGAGATGCACATATGTACACTTTGATTTAAGTCTGTTGCAGGATTGTCTCTCTTGTTTTGTATTAATTTGAAACCATAAATTACTTAAAATACTGGCAGTGTAGTTAAAACCTGAAATTGTTGCACTTCTGTCTCATTCCCACAGAATATTTTCCAACTAGTGGTAATGTTTATTTGTGAGAGCAATATCCCCCCATCAACAACATGTATGTGCTGCTTCCCTAGCGAATTAAAACTGTAGTTCAGGTATTTGATCTAAATGCTAAATACCCCAAAGCGGCCAGGGGATCAATTCCCAGCTGTGGGACTTTCTGTACTGTAATCCCATCTCTGTCTGTACCCCTTTCTGCTATCCTGTCTGTAACCCTCTCTGCTGCCCCCTCTCTGTAACCCCCTCTGCTGCTCCCTCTCTGTAACCCCCTCTGCTGCTCCCTCTCTGTAACCCCCTCTGCTGCTCCCTCTCTGTAACCTCCTGCTGCCCTCTCTGTAACGCCCGCTGCTGCTCCCTCTGTACCTCCTGCTGCCGCTCTCGAACCCCCGCTGCTGCTCCCTCTCTGTAACCCCCTCTGCTGACCCCTCTCTGTAACCCCCTCTGCTGCCCCTCTCTGTAACCCTCCCTGCTGCCTCTCTGTAACCCCGCTGCTCCTCTCTGTAACCCCTCTGCTGCTCCCTCTCTGTAACCCCCTCTGCTGCCCCTGTCTGTAACCCCCTCTGCTGCCCCCTCTCTGTAACCCCTCTGCTGCCCCCTGTCTGTACCCCTCTCTGCTATCCTGTCTGTACCTCTCTGCTGCCCTGTCTGTAACCCTCTCTGCTGCCCCGTCTGTAACCCCTCTGCTGCCGCTGTACCCTCTCTCTGCCCTCTCTGTAACCCTCTCTGCTGCCCCCTGTCTGTACCCCTCTCTGCTATCCTGTCTGTACCCCTCTCTGCTGCCCTCTCTGTAACCCCTCTGCTGCCCCGCTGTAACCCTCTGCTGCCCCCTCTGTAACCCTCTTCTGCCCCTGTCTGTACCCCTCTCTGCTATCCTGTCTGTACCCTCTGCTGCCTGTCTGTAACCCTCTACTGCCCCTGTCTGTACCCTTTCTGCTGCCCTGTCTGTAACCCCTCTGCTACCCCTCTCTGTAACCCCTCTGCTGCCCTGTCTGTAACCCCCTCTGCTGCCCCCTCTCTGTAACCCCTCTGCTGCCCCCTGTCTGTACCCCACTCTGCTGACCCCTGTCTTAATAAAGTGAAGAAAAAAGTGCAGACTGACTGCTCTCCTAAAACATAAATTAAAAATATTGTAACCTGTTTGGCAGGGCCAAGTGCCTGGTTTGGAAACTAAACCATGTTAAATAACTACAGGAGTGCTGCACTCCAAGCAGTACTGGAAACTTTCTTCAAGCAACAATAGCTGAGGGCACTTGAATACAGCACAATGGCAGCCTCAACATTAGGGGATTGCACGGCCATTTTAGGAAAGAAAAACTCTTTTTAACTGCCTCAGCACTTCTCCTATCATTACACACCTGATTTTGCTGAGATGTCGATGACTGGCCTTTTTTGCAGGCCAGTGTTTTGCAGCACTGAAAAATGAGCTCCAGCTGTTCCTTCAATCTAAGGTAAAATGAAATGGCAGTGTTACCATAAACAGTGAAAGGAACTTACAGATCGAGACACAATATTGCTAATTTTACATTATAACTTATTTTATACAACTATGCTTAAAATATATTAAGAGTGGTTAACTTTGAAACATGAAGCTTTTTCACATAGTATTTTCTGAAATGTTGTAATAACCAAAAAAAAAAAACAAAAGGAAAAAAAAAAAGAACATACTTAAAAGAACTTATAACAGATAAACATACTCATCATTAAGGCAAATACATTTACTACAGGTAGTTTTTACTTACTTTTTATCCTGCATACCTGCATTCCAGAAAATAACAAAGATGGTCAACATTTACATAAATTTGACAATATTCCATTTACACATGCATAATGTTCTTTTCAATTTGAAGGAATCTGAGTTATATGTGAGTATCAGCCATATTTGATATGTACGAAATATGTAATATTTCCATAGGATACTTACAGTATGCATACACCTGTAAACCTAGCCAACAGGCCAAAAAGAAACATTCAAGGGCCAAGACGATCATCCGAAGATCTACCACAGTTTGCCCTCCCTTTTCTGAAAATAAAAGCATATTTACAAAAATCCTTACAGAGAAACCCACAGTTTGGTTTTGTGTTTTCCAGAGTTAGCACATGTGTAGATTATTTCTCAGAGGTGGTCACATTTAAAATAGGTATTTAACACCTATGAATTCACTGGTAGTACAAAATATGACAAATTAGGCAGTAGGTTTAAATTTTAGATCAGGATACAGAATACACAAAGGGAACAATTACCACAGTTTTCATTGAGATGTAAAATGGTGTTTGCTGTGCTCACCTGTTTTCAGAAAGACTTCTGTTGCCAGAGCAATTGAATTAAGAATACTTAGGACAGCAGAACCAAACAAATATACTAGGACATGAGGTACTCCTGAAAATCAACGAGGTCTATTTTAGTAAGTATGTAAGTTTGAGACAAAAATACTCACCACAACTGATTTTTCAAAGGCAAAATACATTTTTTACAGCAATTTTTTTTAACTTGCATGAAAATATTTCATTACACACATTGATTTATAAAAATGTAGATATAATTTTGAATGATTTATCATTTACCAATCTTCACCTTCTTATTATTATTTTTTTGGTCTTACAGTTACTCCTGATACAGAAAAACAATTATTTGTCGTAAGTCATATAAGTTAAATTATAAAAAGGATGTGAAATACAAATAATTCAAACTGGTTGTTTGTGTGGACACAGAATACGAATCAAAATTGGTCTATTAAGCTCCATAATTGAGTAAAATTAATTGATTAAATGATACTGTACCAGGTAAATTTCTCCTGTGGTCAAAAGCCAGTACTGCATTCAGGATGTAGGCGAATACAATGAAACACATCAATGCAGGGTGTTCTGCAGCAACACATATGAGTTCATTGAAGTTAAGAGCAAAATATTTGATTGTTGACAAAAGAAAAAAATTATAAAATGATTCCATAATTTGAATTAAAGACATACTGTGCCGGTTTTTTTAACCAAGAAAATATCATAACCATGCTAAGGCATATGATGCACTGGCAATCTCTGTCTTATTTGCATCTTTAGCTGTATTTGTTATTCTAAAATGTGTTCGGGACGTTTCTGGGTATGGCACTTTTGTGTTAGGGGTGGGTGTGGCTGAAGGGCCTGTGGGGTGGGATTAGGTTTCAGTGGAGTGCTTGTTGCTAGCTAGCTTGCAAAGAAGTCCAGATACAGCAAAGCAAAAGGACAAGTTGACAGGGCTCTTTCAAGAACTAGAGTTAACCACTGAACTGCTTTATCCTCGGCGGCGTCTGCTGAAATTTGTCAAGGGGATGAAAATCAATGTGGTTGGCTTGTTTTCTGTTGGACCTGTAAGTGACGTTACCTGCAGTGTGAAGCTAGACACAATAAAGCTGCTTTCACGAGGATCTGACATTTTATAAATAAAGGTTCCAACAATAAGACTACTATTACGTTATTGGAATTAATTAAGCTATAATCAGATTTGCCTTCTTACTGTTGTGCATGGCTGCACATTTCACAGTACTAACGTTACCCATCCAGCTAGCTACATTGGGTGGGGTCCTCAGGGTAAGTGGGAGAGGTTGAAATCCTGTGTAGTATGCCTTTAAGATAGATTTTATTGGGCTAGATTTCCATATATGAAGCATTACATATTATATTATATTACTTATAGTATTACAGATACAATAATTTAGTTTAAAATAATGACATTAAAAATATAAGCAAAATAATTTACTTACAATGATTCTCCCAGGATCGCAAATTTTTGTTGGTAATGCCATATATTTTAGCAAACTTTAGTCTGTGCAGTGATTAATAATGTAATACTGGGAGTGAGATATGTGGAGCCAGCTATAGGACAGCCTAGTCTTAAGTCCGTGTACAAAATCCCCTGCTGGGGCACCCTCTGAGCTATCATCCCTTCTGTCGGCCAGCCACTCTGCTTTTTCCCTGTCTGAATAACTAAAAAATTTGAAAGGAGGGAAGGCTCTCCTTTTGAAAAAATAAATAAATAATGGGGCTGTTGGATGGCTCATCCTTAAGGCACTGTACTAGTGTATAGATGGGCTCTATGGTCTGGTATCTGTTAAGGCATTATTCTAGTGCATGGATGGGCACCACAGTCTGGTATCTGTTAAGGCACTGTTCTAGTGCATGGATGAGCCCGACAGTCTGTTATCTGTTAAGGTCCCATATGCTGTGCCTCAATATGAAGTCAGCTGCCTTAGAGGCAGCATTTGAAGACAGAATTTTCACAATTCTTTCACACTTGTCCTTTGTAGGCATGTCACAAACCAAAGTCATCAAAAAATGCATCCTTCTGAGGTGCCTTATTTTGGTTATATTTGAAGGCAATGTCTGATGCATCCTTCAGCTGGAAGGCTATCCCATGGGTCTTTGCTTTTTCTGCAGACTTCTCACTTCCGTTAAATTAATGGCAGCTCAAACCGGCGAAGCGGTGGATAATGTGAATTTACAGTGAACTCGATAATTTGTTGTAGTCACATCTAAAAGTACACTTTATTTATTTAATACACTGGAATAATGTATTTAATGTTATTAAACCTCGCAGTGGTGGGGGTTTTCATCGGCCAGAACAACAGTATCGAAAAAGCAATTTGCACCCTGTGAATAATGCACAATTAAAATGTCTATCAAAAACACACAAAAAGAACATTGAAAACTTGAATTGTGCGGCCCACGGACTGTTGTGGCCCTAAACGACCACATAGAGCATTTATGTCAGCAGTCAGCTCTGTAAGGCACTGTGTGAGTGCATGGATGGGCCCCGTGTTCTGGTATAAAATCCCATAATTGCATGCTTGTGTAACTGGAAGTAGCATTACCAAAATTTGTGGGAGGCTTCAGTCAGCCAGGATCCACGTTGCTCTCATTGACCCCTATTGGTCAATCAGAAACCTGCAGTTTGCTTGCTAAAGCTGCAGATGATGCAGTGTCTTTCTCTGACTCACATCAGTACTAAGCTTGGCTTGTGGGCTGTGATGTGAATAGAAGGAGTGGGTGATATTGCAGAGATGTAACTTAACAGAAATGTAATAATGTGTAATGAATTTGAATTAAGTGATTTCCCCAGTATGTCTCCCAAACTTACACACATATGCCCTTTAGGCAAAGAAGGATGTAATGTTCTGTCAGTTTTAAGCTATGCATAATACATCAGAGCTGACAAAGCTTAATCAAGTGGAGCAAAAAATGATTAAACGAATATCAATGTCAACAAATACCAAATTCCATACCTTTATCCTTTTCTGAGAAGAAGTCCAGGAATAGAGGGTAGAATGTACAATTAATCATGTACTTAAGCACCTCAAGGACTTTCCCACCTAAATCTGAAAGAAATGTGATGCCATTAAGTTAGAAAAATAAAATGTTATATTTACCGTATATATTACAGTTCTCTGGCTAGGAATGGTGGTATAAACATCTTTGACAAATGACATTTTGCTGCAGTATTCATGTAGCTTTGGATTGGTGAGGTGAGAGTTCACAGATCACTATCATTCATATTTCCAACCCTCAGTTGTGTCTGTATACGCAACAGTACACAAAGTCTTGGTTCAGTACTCTGTATATCTAGTTTTTAGATTAACACCTCTTGAGAAACAGACAATATAATTTGATCTGGCAAACTCACAGACCAGGCAGTGTCACTTGTGATTGAGGAGCTTGCTCTGCTTTGACCATGGGAATGCTCTCTCTCTATCTCTGCTCTCCCCTCCACAAACATCAAAGGAAACATCCTTGGGGCATTTAAAAGTAATTGTTTATCTCACTTATCTAGGCACATGTATCTCTCTACAAACCTTTATTACCTTCTAGAGGAAACACACATCTAAATGTCTATATAGATAATGGTTGTCGAATCCTAACAGTTGAAATCTGCATTTTAGAAGCAGTTCTAATTTCAAGCAGAAACCAAAGTGATGTGATTTGGTTTTGTCACATGGAAAATATTTTGCCTGAAGGTAAAATTACTATTGGCGGGATTTACAAATATCAGCAAACAAGCAGTAGTAAACTTTTCAGGTTGCCTCAGTACCTCCTAACATATTCATGCTTGATTTTATTATAAAGAGACTGAAACCATGAATCTTTTAATAACAGTATTGTAGAGCTTAGCCCTACTTACAACAGTATAAGGCAAATTAAATAAGAACATTTTTTAGCTTTTAGTTAACCCAGTCCTTGTCTGACCAGCCTTCTCCACCTCAGCAATTGGCACAAAAATTCTCCCCTGATGCATAGATTAGGAGAAGCGAGGGCGTTCCCCTCACTTGCACTCCAGGCTGTTTTTATCTCACTCCAGTAATAGCCACATTCTGGTGATGCTGTGTCAAATGAGTTGGCATGTTTAATGTATTGCCAGCCATAGACCTGTTTTCAGTTGAACAATGTCAGCTTGAATGAAATGACAGGGTCCTCAGGCTCTGGCTTATCATTTGAATTTGCTATACTGATGAAGCTGACATACGACCCTTTGCAAATGACTTGTTCAGTAAATGGGGGGGAACTCTGAGTTTTGAATATAAGTTCAGCACAAGAAAGTTATGCGTGGGGTTTCTGGGTAGCTCCCTCAGTAAAAGTGGCGCTTGTAGAGCATGAGTGAACACCACGGTCTCAAATCGAATCCAGCCCATGCCAGTGCTGACTGTGGCCGGCAGCGTATGAATGGGTCTCCATCATCCCTGCCCTGTGTGTGCATGGCTGCGGTGTGAAAAAAAGCAGCTGACTGGCAGACGTGTGTACCAAATGGTGCCAGTTAAGGCACCACACTGTGATTGAAGCCGGCAGCTCCTTTAGGACGACACAAAATGACCGACTGTGTCACCCAGGGCATGGGAAGGTTCAGATGAGGTCTTATTCCAATCCAAAAAAATGCTTTTTCCCTGATTGGAGGGAAGTAGGGCTGTCAATGCTGGCATTTGAATATTGTTTCTAAAAAAAACAATTCATGTTCAAATATTTTTAATATGCATTACAATTTAAAATTTTTAATTACACGTCAAAATTTTACCAGCTTTCGGGCTGTGTTACTGCACGTTATGTCCACAGGACAGGAAACCAATACAACAAGAGACATAACTAGCATACAAATTTTTGAACATGAATATAAACGCAGTCAGGTTGAAAAAGAAAACATTAACATGAACATTTAAGATGGCTTAGAGCACACCTTTATAATGCCTTTGCTTATAGAAAATTATGGGATATAGTTTTAAGAAATGGGACAAGAAAATTTTTGAGAGGAATAATTTACAATAAAGTGCTACTAAAAACAGAAAAGTACCTTCTTGGACCTTTTGGAAAGGGACCTAAAATCAGCAGTTTTAACGTTATCCTCCTAAAACGCAATTAACTTCCAAAAGCTAGCGTGGAAAAAGTAAAACATTAAACTAACTTAACTGCTTAAGCCTTTTATGTCAGGCCTGCAGGTTATTTGCTGGAAACCCCAGAAGGTTCACTCGCAAAGAGACCGGTACTGATCTCTTTTTATCCACTATTTTCCCAGTGGACAAAATTATGTGTGGGAACAAGGTATGAAATGAAAGTGCAGCGTCAGTCAAGTGACTTTCAACAGAGTAGGACCAAGATTTATTTGCAGTTTAACAAACCCCAAGTTGAAAGGAAGACCGCTGTAATAGTCACGCTGCATTTTTTTCCCTTTCAGATTTAAGTGTTAATTTTCACACTCTAATGTCATTGTCTTTTTACAGTTGAAACAGCATTTGAATATCAAGCCATCACTTGACAGCCCTAGTTGGAGGGGGAATCCCCAAAGTGACCCGGATATAAGATGCCAGCCACCAGTAAGGGAAAACATTTATGTTTTCATCTTCATTATCGCCACTGCGACCCTGATCTGGATCAAGCAGTTAGAAAATGGATGGATGGATCTTCATTATTCATCTAACAGTAGAGCTCCTTTTAAACTGCAGACTTCAAATAACTTATTTGTCTTTGAACATTGGGATGGCAGATATGCCATCCAGCCATGTTATGCCTTGGTGGGGCATGCCCCATATTATAAAGACATGCTGCTATATGCACTTTATAAAAACCTTTATTATTATGCATAGATGCTTTATAGCATACATTTGCATGGTTTTATCTCATAACTTTCATCTTCTTAGTTGTTGAATATAAAGTTTTTGTATATTCCCAGAAACAAAAGTAAACATTTTGCAAACCAACTAATCGATTGATCGAAAAATAAATAAATAATCATCAGATTAATCAATTATAAATATTGTTGTTAGTTGCAGCCCTAAAATGGAGACAGCAGAAAACTACCATGAATTTCTCCAATTATGCAAGATATTTTGCCTAAAGTGTGTGTGTTTCAGTAGGATATTATCACGCATAGCATCCTACCCGAAGGGTCAATTGCCTACAATGGATAACAAAATAGCAGGTTGTTTTTGTGGCCTATATCCTACAGACAAATTCAGACAAATGTAAGATGGGGAAGCAGGCCATTTACTTGTACATGAATGCTGCTTGAACAAACATGCCTCTAAACATAAGCATGGCAGCTACCATTATTTCAATATGAAATGTGAATATGCATGATTTAATTTATTCAACCAGCCATTTCCAAAGGAAATTAGCACCCTTGATTCTTGCACTGACGCTGACAACTAGGTCATCAATAACCATGAAAGCATCTTGGAATTCACCTAAGAGGAAGCTGACTGCATCCTATTTCCCTCATCCAGTACGGGCACCACAATGTCTGATGACATGGTCATTAGGCTGGAACGACTGCACCAAAAGAATACGCCTCTTGTTCCATGGCTCCACACTCAGTCAATACTGAAGAAACAAGTAAATCCCGAGAGGCCTCCATAAACAGAAGGCTCCAACCCTGCGTAACTAGGATGCTACCTTTGTTAAAAAATGGGGAGAAATCCTTAATGAATGCTTATTTGACCTCATGCTCTTGATAATAGAACAGGTGTAGAAAGATTCAGAAAAAGTTAAGATGGCAATGGCACAACAAGAGAATTCTTCGAAAAACGAAAGATGGCTCACAATTCATGAAGTTCAGTGAGACCCTGGAGAAATCCATTGCAGAATACAAAGAACATCTCCAGGCCATCAAATTGAGCAACTACAAATAAAACTTCCTTGACTACCAGTGAAGGACAGCCTACCAATGGGAAAGCCAAGATCAACAGCCCTTCAACTGTACAGGACTGTGACGACAACTACCTAGAAAAAACTCCATGTCCACTGAAGATGACTACCAAGACAGTAATTCCATTCTGCGCTCAATGTCTCCTTTATTAGGTATGAGGGGACACCACGACTGAAATCCCTAAAACAGATGAAATGTTGGCAGGGGAAGGGGAAGAGGAATACCATACACCCAAACCCATCAGCATCCATTGATAAAAAAATTGTGGCAGGACATAGTAATCAATCTGTCAAGTAAGTTACTTTCTGAGCCACAAGTTTCTGTACTGTCTAAAGAATTGTCATTTGTATCTGTTTTCAAAAAAAGGCATTTTGATATTCAAATACATCTTTTTAAGTTCTTCAGAAAGATTAAATTTGAAACAACTTAAAAATTTTTTTTTTTTTTTTAACAAACCTGTTCCTGATTCTAGCGGTAATACAAACATGCCCCTCAGGCCAAAAGGTGTGTTTTGCCCCATTTCCACCAGTTCATCCATTATAACAGTTTGCAGATTGGGTGAGAAAGATGTTAATCAATGGTAAAAGGGTGATGCAAGAGCTCAAAGTATAAGCTTAAGACACTTAAACAATTGTCAAATTAACTATTTATCAAATCCCTAAAACACAGCATATCATTAAGGATATCATAACATGTGCTTCTACATACATAGTCTATGCAATCTATCCTATGTGGGGAAAAACAAAAAGGGCTCTTAAACAATGGAATAGCGAACACATTAGCTCCATAAGGTGCAACAACCAAACTTATCCAGTAGCAATTCATTTAAACAAAAATGGCCATGATTTAACACATTTGAAATTTCATGGTATCAAAAAGGAACTCCCTTCTAGAGGTGGTGATCTTGAAAAACCGTTACTACAACAGGAAGATTTTTGGATTTATATTCTCAGGACCCTGCATCAAAATGGTCTAAAATAAAGAGCTCGTACTTAATGCTATGCTGTGATTTATTGATATAATAGTTGTCAATACATTATTTTAGACTTTTGTCCAGTCCAGTCCCCTTACACATATAACCATCAGGATTACTTCTATAGAATGCATTGATGAACTGTACCTTATTCTGTATTGAAATGTTTTTTAAATTTACTGGTGCACTGTTTTTGACAATGTTTCAATCTTCTTTTTCCTAGCGCTAATTAATGGAAATTGGACACCTTTCGGTAGCCACATTCCCTGATCAATTGGAAGATATATACACCCCTTTAACTCTATAGGCTGATGCCAATTTATCTTAATAAATCATGGATATATGGTGTATCCAAATTCTGTGGGCACCGGCGTCCATACCACTAAAGAGTGGGAAGGAAAAGGAAAGCTGGCTTCAGCCTCCTGGCTAAAAATCTCATTTCAGGTCTCATCTGACCGGAGCACCTAGATCCAGTCAGAGTTCAGCTTTTTGGCCAGCGGTTGGATCGGTGTCAGAGGAAGGATGTTGAGAATAATTTCACACCTATGGTGATTTACGGTTCTGGATCTTTGATTTCATGGGGTTGTTTTCAGAGGTGGAAAGTCCAGGGGTCAGAAAGTAGAAGCCCTGCCATGTGTTTCTTCCAGCCATGAACTCAGCCAGCTGATTTCACTAATTCACTTGTATGTCTTAGCTGAAGGATTGTACTAATTGGCAAATCCAGGTGACTGAAACAAAATACTGAGGAGGACATTTATTTTCTGAACCCGGATTTTCCACTTCTGGTTGTTTTGCCCCAATGGGTCATATATTTTGGCCAAAAACCAAGTACCCGCCCCCTGTAAATGGATCATTCCACAAGACAATGATCCCAAGCATGCCACAAAATAACCCAATAAATTGTAAACTGACCACAAAATAATTTTTTGCAATAAACAAGGAGTCTACAGACTTGAATGTAATCACAAAATGAAAATAAAAACTGAATATTTCAGTTGATATTGAGGGTAGTCTACACATGCAGACCAAATAATCTGAAGGATTTTGACAGATTCTTGTGGGGGGTCCACACGGGGTGGAGTAACCACAAGGTCTCAAAAGACTAGAGGAAGGGGACAAAGTAAACAAACAGAAAAATAAATACTCCTAAGGGAGAATATCCCAGGTATATAGGACTAAGTAGACTACTTGTGAAAGGGTGAAAAGAACTTAAGGACAAGGAGTATTCAAACTAGACAGAACAGAATAATATACTCCTCTGGGCGGTAAGTCCTGCCATTAAATACTAACAAAAAACTACCCAGAGAAAAGGGCAAAACTAAACAGCAAAAAGGAATATAATAAAGCTGTCTCGTAAAAAGAACTGAGAGTGTACAGAAGGTGACAACTAAACAAAACAGCCCTCGAAACGAGGATTGATAGAAAAGCACCCAAAATGTAACGCCAAGTAAGAGATTATTGTGCAATTGTTTCAGCATTCAGTACAACAGAGATCTCTTCAAAATCAGAAGAGAGACTGTTACAGCACTGAAACGTTACAAACACACTGACAGAATACCGGCTTACGTGTAACCAAAGTTGACACAAAAGCACTGACTGCAGGCCAGCAAGAGCTTAAATAGGAACTACAGCAGGTGATCCCAATTAGTCCAAACAGGGGAAAGAAGTGACAAGAATGTCCTCCAGTGGCCAAGGATAGCCACTACCACCCAGAACCATGACAATTCTTTATTGAAAAATAATGAAAGACCCTTCCCCCAATATGATCACTAATATCATGAAACACGATTAAAGACCACTCGGCAGTTTTTTCTTGTGAACAGAAGGTGCTGAAAATAGTAGTACCGATAGTACCGAAAACACCAATAATTTTTTCACCTTTTTAGGAAATAAAATTATTGTGTTAAAAACAAAACTTTTTTTCTCTGAAAAACTGTGTAAAATAAAAATGTAATACGTTTTTTATTTTTACTTTTAGTTTTTTAACCAGAATCCTGTGGTGGAGGTGAATGACTAAAATTGTATTTTTACTCTCTCTCTCTCTCTCTTAAAAAAATGGATTGCCAGAGAAAATTTTATCGACTTTCCCTATGTGCAGCTGTTCTGTCCCTCTCAGTGGTGTGTAACAGTGTGACAGTCATTTTCAGTGTTTAACACGACCTTTCTAGTTTATGTTCATCATACATACTTCACTACCTACCTAACTACTTACAACCCCCCACACACACACAAACACAAACACATGGTTTCGCCATGCACAAACGACATTTTATACATATCCCCCATTTCAGACATAGTAATGTTATGTAAATGAAAGTAGTCCTGATTTTTACTCTTATCATTATCACAGTCTGTGACTCCAAGCAAATGATATGTGACAAAGTGATAATAGACATCACCAGATGCTCAGTATCTTCGCTAGCTAAGGTTTCTCTTCAGTATGTGAAATGCATGTTCAAGTGGATTCAGGTCAGGTTATTGACTTGGTCAGTCAATAATTTTTAGTTTTTTGGCTTTGAACTGCAACATGGCCATCCTGTTTTTGTGGCCAACTAGTGGTTCACATCTTGCGGTGTAGCCTCCATAATTCTGTTGTGAGGTCTTCTGCTCACAATAATCACTGGCACATCCTAGCCTGCCTCCTGAAGAGTGTTTCTGATTGCTTAGAAATGTGTTTTTCTTCATTATGATCAGAATTCTTCTTAGCCTGCCAGGCACTTTGTGATTGAGCTCACCAGCAAGCTTTTTCTTCTCAACGATGTTCCAAGCAGTTGCTTTTGGTAAGACTAAGGTTTGGCCTATGTCTCTGACAGTTTTTCTTCTTATTTCTCAGCCTCATAATGGCTTCCTTGACTTCCACTGGCTCAATTCCTCTTGTTGACAACCACCAATACCAGACTCCAAAGGCAATCAAAAGCCTAGCATCTTGATCAGATACGTAAAGCTCTCTTATACCTGCTCTAAGGAGGCAATTGAACACACCTGACAAATTGGAAACATTTCTGAAGCCGTTTTTCCCAAACATTATGGTACCTGAAATGGGGGAGGGGGGCTACAATGAAAATCCCAAATCGAGAACTGAAAGACCACAGTGAATTGTTTGATACAATCAAATTGTGTTGCACAGAGCCAAATCAATTCTTTGTCCAAACTTTGAGAGCTTATGCACAAGTCTCATTGCCATAGTACATATCGTTTTAAGTTCAAGATTGCATCAAACAGCTCATGACGCATAGCATGTTTACTACATCATTCTTACTGCACCAATCTGATTTCCAGTAATCCAGCAATTTTTTCAAATCAGGTAGAATAAACCACAAAAGAAACACTGAAATACAAAAAGATACACAATAAAGATGTTTGTTATAAACTGATGCTGGTGAATCCCTTTGATTTAATATATACATATATTTTTATATAAATAATATCAAAGAATATCAATTCCCATTAGAATTATAGCTGATCTGTTTTAAATAGATGATATTGGTATTAATGCAAACCATAACCCACAATGCACTTCCAATCACAAGTCTTACAAAAAATTATTTGGAGTTTTTTCTGTAGAACAAAGTGCCTTTAATTAATGTAAAGGTAGCATGCATTTTAATTTAAACCCCTGTAGTCTACCTCATCGCTGGCAACGAAAAAGGGGGGATGTTGTATTTAATGCTTAATAACTTTGCTCTCGTTTCATGTATAAACTTATTTTAAATTGCGCTATGAAGCTAAGCTCTGTGGCTACAAGAACAGTCCCTTGCTTTTTGCTAAATCAGTCTGAGATTTCTCTATCTACGTGCCAATTGGAGGGAAGTGTTTCTGGTTTTAATCATTTACTACACAAAGGAGCCAGCGATGTTCGTCTCGCACTTTTGGTTTTTGCTGGCGGCAGATCTGCTGAGCACTGTGGGATGAAGAAATGCAAGGAATGTCACACAGACACCCAGCTGCATTTTCTAAGTCACCATCTTAACCAGGAAATGCAAGATGCAGGCACACACAGGCCTTTTATTTTCTTTTTATTTTTGCTTTTTTTCCCATTTTATTGGTAGTGCTATGCTAAATGCAAATCGGAAAAGCTTTATTTCAGTACCGGTTTATAGCTTGCAATGAAACAGTTTGTGAAGAATGGCTAAACCCATTTGTAAGTATTTATACACTAACTTACTGTTTGTGAAATGAAAAATAAAAATCTAATGCTGCTCAATATACTTTTGCGCATTTGGAAACCAGCTGGATTGTAGTTCCAAATATATATAGAAAATGGTGCCAAGCACACTCTGTATAATAATTATTGGACAATATTTATAGCAAAAATGTACTTAGTATAATTACAATCACATAGTATAAACAGGAATTGTGCACGTAGTAAGGGCTAGACTGTTGAACAATGGGCACTCTTGCTTTGTCTTTCAAGGCTTTCAAGATAAGGTACTTGGGTTGTTTTGTTTAAATTTTGTTGAGTGATAAAGCCTATCGTTTTTTGTGTGGGTTGTTCTTGTGCTGTACTTGCTAGTTCAATTGTAAGTTCAAGAAACCTGCTGTTCTCAGTACTGGGTCTCACTGAGTGCTCTGGCATCTCGCATCTCTGCCTCGCCCCCCACCTTTCCACCCTTTGTCATGTTACGGGCAGTCTTGGAGAGCTTTATTTTACAAAAATAAACAAAAATATAAATAGTGTGATGGAGAGTGAGATATAACGTGTGAAAATACAGTGACTCGAATTTAGGCTGAAATATTCAGTTCACCTAAAATTTGGATTCTTATATACATTCTTATATATATATTGGCAGTAGCAACAGTGCCCCCTGCCTCATTTTGGACAGAAACTGTTTTGAGCAGTGGCATAGCTAAGTTCTGATATGAATATTTTGTATATAGTTATTGGTTTTGTGTAGTCTGTCGTGTTTATTTGAATTGCAATCTTTTATTGTTTTATCAATAAATTGAATAAAATTTCAATGTTTTTCAATGTTTTCTTGGCTTTTCTGTCCATTTGCCATTTTACAGTCTCCTAACATGAATCTACAATAAAATAACAGAGAGGACAATTTTTTACTGAAAAAAAATATATGCAAGACACACATGAGGGGCAAAAACAGCAAAAATTTGAGGGCCCCGCATAATGGGGAAAATGGCCTGGCTGGGTGTTTAAAGCAGCTGATCTCAGAGTGTGCTTTTAGATCTTAATTGAAGGTATATGGCAGTTAACAATTTTTTCTGCCTGGATCATCAAGTGAATTGACAAATGGTATGGCTTCTGTTAAACACAAATTTTTAAAAACGTATGCATTGTATTCATCCATATTTGTGACAAGAATTAAAAGCCTTTGTGTGTAGTTGGTTATCTGAAGCTAAATGTTAAGAAGTTTAAGGTTTGTACACAATTCTGGCCTAAGAGTATTCACAGCTTGAGCTCGTGTGAGCCGGTGGGTATTGGGATGTTGTCCCTGGTGTGTATTTTGTTTGCGTTTTTCTGAGCTGCGTCTCAGGTTTTTCTTTTGCTGAGTAAGTTTTGCGGCTCAGTTGTCTATTTTCTTTTAAGACCAGTTTTGGGTTTGGTACCAGAGCCTCGCCTCTGTACCACTGGTCCTCTTCTTTTTTCGCCCTGGTTTTTACGGGTCGCTTTTGGTTTCACAAGCCAGTTTTCGGCTGGACAAGGTGGTCCTTCGGAGTGGCTTTTTACTCCGTGTTTTTTGGTTCTTGTTTTTTATCCTTTGTGTGCGGGAGTTACTCTCCCTAGGATCTTATTTGTTTTGTGTTTTACTTGTGGGTGTTCCCTTTCCCTTTCCCTTTGTCCTTCGGGACTTTGTGGCTAAAAGCTTCCGGTAGCGTTAGCTTTTCGTTCCCCTATATTAGTCGCTTCTGGTTCTCCAACACCCCCTCACCATTATAGGGCCTAGACCGCTCAGTGTTAAAGCAGCTTGTATTCTCAGGCTTGTTTGTGCTTTTAGATCTTAACATATTAGAAAAAGGTATATTATGGCAGTAAACACATTTTTTCTGCCTGGCATTCAATCAAAATAACATGAAATTGACAAATGTATGGATTGTTATGAACACAATTATTAAAAACATGTATTTGCATTGTGATTCTATCCACATATTTGTGACAGAGAAATTAAAAAGCCCCCTTTTCATGTACAGTTAGTTATCAAAAATGGAAGCATAAATGTTAACCGAAGAATAAGGTTTTGTGCCACAACTTGTGGCCAGCATGTCCTATCTGCACCAGAAATTTTCTTCCATGAAAGTCAATCAGCTGGTGGCTCTGTGGTTAAGTGGACAGTAGTGTCTATGGCATTCTTGCAGAATATGCCGTAAATACTCTACTGAATTCAGATCCGGTGGCTGAGAAGGCCGTGAAATAGGGATAATGCCAGCACTATGCTCCTCAATCCACTGTCTGACTATGATGGATTGATTTTTTATGATAATTTATTAATTGCACATTTGTTTTATAAGTTATCACTGCAAATGGAGGTGCCACAAGCTATTGACTGAAGGGGTTCACATTTTTTCACACATGAAATCTGAGTTTTTGTTAAATAAATAATAAAAATATATAATATTTTTTGTTTGTGTCCTTTATTTGGAATGTCTTTATGACAAATTGCGGTTTAGATACAGACTTTATCAAAAATAATGACCATCCCTAAACTTTCAAGCAACACTGTATACTTTCCGTATTTATAGGACAATGGCCTTGAGTCCCATAATTCCTGAGTTTATGAATAAACTTTGGTATGATTGTTTCAGGCAATATTTTAAATATCCTGGATCAAGTTTAAGGTTTAGGAGCTCTAGAATGTGCAGTTATCACATTAGAAATAAACTGTAGCCGCATGAGCCGCTACCTCAGGATTGTCATCTAGCTGCCACTAATCTGATCAACGTGAACATTGACTGACGGACCATGTTGGTCATAAAGCTACACCCTGAGCTGACCAGAGGAGGATGGGTTTCCCCCTTGACCCTGGTTCCTTCAGAGGTTTCTTCCTATCTGTTACAGGTAGTTTTAGCTTGCCACTGTTACTTCAGGTTTGCTCCTGTCGGGGTTTAGGCCAGGGTTGTTTGTGAAGTGATGCTATATAAATACATTTTGATTTGATCTGTAGGACAATTAGTGAGAGTGTAGATTTTGTTAGCAGTGATAAGGTCAATAAGCTATTAGTGCCTTTACTCTATTAGCTTTTTATTTTTTAACCAACCCGTGTTCCTGGCTTTGTTGACAGCAACAATGTCGCCTTTTGACATTATGATTGTTTTATTTTCTTTGTAACCATCCACTATATCAGTCCATATGAGTCCTTTTTTCCGCAGGTGAATAATAGGCTGCTCCAGTATGGTCCATGCTGTACTGCTATAGACTCAGTTTTGCAGACACTGGCACTTCTATGGAAGGTGCATGGAGCTGGATTAACAAAGAAAGATGATAACCACCTTCATGATTCTGGTTCAGCCTGAGTACAGTTGTCATGCCAGCTAATGCAAAGAAACCCTGGCTATGTTAACCTGCCTTCACAGTATACCCCCCTTGGGGTGTCAAACTGAAGTCCTGGAGGGCCAAAGTGTCAGCAGTTATTTGTGGTTTCCTTTCAGTCAGCAGCCAATTAAGGCCTTCAGTACAAGGTGTGTAGATTATGTAGCCAATCAAAAACTTGAATTAGTGGAGAAACACATTGGAAACCAGAAGACACTGCAGGCCTCCAGGACTGCATTTTGTCACCCTAACCCTGGGATGAATTTGGATGTTATTTGCTTACTCTGATGAGTCACATGGGCATGATAGGCACATATTTGCTGTCCCTCATATACCTGTTAGATTTTGGTGTTTTTTTAGTAATATGTCTCATTTAAAGTTTTCAGAATTATAATTTGTTTAAGTCCCCACACCCATCCTGTGTCTGTCTGGGTGTTGAGTACCCCTTTTCAAATGCAAGCTCTCCCCCGAGACTTGCATTTGTTGCCGAGAGCCATTGGAAAAGCAACCCTGGGTGAATAGAAATTATAATATGTGAAGAGTCACAGATGGCCAGGGACAGGAAACAGGGAAGGAGTGAATTATCACATTGATGTGACCTTTCCTCCTGGCCAGACACCTTTTGTTTAGAGATTGTACTTAGGCTGGGCCATCTCTCAATGATAATTGTGTTAGACTGGAGACCCTCGTGAGACCACGCAGACCTGTAACCACAAATTAAAAAGCTAAACTGTCTTTCACCATTGAATTCGATTAAGACTCTTTCTTTCCTGAACGCAACTGGAAGCAACAAGCAGCGAACAGAATTTTGATGAAAGAAGAGAAACAGAAGCATTCTTCATACCCAAGTGTTCACATTTTTGTGCACTAGCCTACCTGTATATGCTTGGTATTGTTTAGTAAGAATTGTTTTAAAGGCCAACTTACCCACTGTGAAACCATACGCCGAACGTATGAAAATCAGAAAGAATAATTCTGTGTCGATGATGTAACTTAGGTAGTCATACCCTGAGGAAAACTTTATCCCTGCAAGTACAGAAAAGGACAATGTTTGCAGCATTTGGTTGCTTATACATGTAGACACATCTCAGTCTTGCCTTTTTGGTGCACATAAAGCCGCTAGGATCAGATGTCCATTTGGACATGCTGTACGAGGACACCAGTAAGGTGAAACAGTGACGTGTAGGAGCTTAAACATGAGAAACAGATGGATAACAACAGAAACACAGGAATGCACTAATAAGCAGGCAGAGAGAAATCCACAATGACAAATAGATGTCTACCTATCAATTTATCAAATGAATCACCTGACAAGCAAATGGAAAAATACTAAATTATAAACAAAATACACTACAAAAATTAAATGATTAAGCAAAAAACTGTATGTGACTGACATTTTCCCAATTTATAGGTACTTCAACTAATATCAAGTAACATTTTTTTGAATTACCATTCAAATGCCATACAATGCCTACCATACTAATTCTTCCATGCCTACCTACTTTAAACGTTCACCTTACCTATCCTATTTACCCATGCCATAGCAAGTCAGTTGTATTGCTTATTATCTATGCACTAGGCAGGCGCCAGGCTATTAATTAAATATAAGGCTATATAATAGCATGATTCATTACCCTTACCATTATTGCATCTACAATAAAGACCTGCTGACTGGTCATGTAAACATGCATCTAGGCAAATGTTCTAGCTCTACAGCAAGAAAAGAGTGTGTTCACATGTAGAGTTCCTTCAGACATTCTTACTGAAATATGTATTTATGTATGGAATGCATGTGTGTGTTGACATTTCAGTGAAACAGTGGTACTTTCATTTTGAAATGTTCTTTTCTGAAAGGAAAGCAGGCTGTACATACAACATTTACAAACCTATTATTATTTAAGATTAGTTCTGCACAATTACATACTGTAATGCTGAAATATATCCCACTAGACATTTGCAGCTGACACTGATTTTATGTATATGTAGATGTGTAAGGTACATTTTACTATAAAATAAAATATAGGCTTACCTGAAATACAAACTGCCGATAAATCGTACAACAGCACAAGTGCAAACGTGAATCCACAAAAAAATTTTCTTGCTGCATCTGGGGCTTGGTATGTCAAAAAATTATAGAGAACAGCTATTTGAAAAGAAATGAGAGATTATTAAATTGTACACAGAACACTGAAGGAAAGTTAAAAGAAAAAAGGACAATGTAAAAATGTTTCAAATTAAGTACAGTATTGGCACAAATTATAGAAATTCTGCTCTTAAAAAGTTTAGTACTTATAAAACTTTTATCTGTGCCCTTTCTTCTGTTGTTGTTTCTCAGAGCCAGTTGCATCTATAAAAATATATTCCTAACAGTAATCTTCTTGACCACGAGTGGTAATAACATTATGTGACTGTCCATAATTTGAAAGAAAGTATACAAGCCAAAAATAAAAAATAAAAAAATTTTCTTTGCATGAATATTTTCATATTCTGTGGAAAAATACTAGACAAAGAAATTCATGTTCAAGCTAATTATTAAATTTCCAAAAGTATGATACATTAGACTGCCCGATTATGAAGGTACAAAGTAATGTATATAGGAAGGTGTAATGGTTATTACTTGTTTAACAAAAATGCTAAATATTCCTTCACTTTTGTTTTAAGACATTACATTTATTTTGCAAAAAAGAGAAATTGTTGCAAGATATTGCATTAATTGTCAAACTGTGTTTATAAATGAAGTGGTTCCATAATTTCTGCCAGTACCGCATGTCTCCAGTACAATTCCTATGTTCAGAGCAGCCAATTACTGTTCTTATATTTATCACATTATCACCATTACTAATTAGCTAAATATTGAGCAACAGAAAAAATTCAATGAAGTTGATGATTTTGGTCAAACTTTTTTTGAAATGTACTGATAAAGGTAAATTTTTGCAAACACCGCCACTTTTATAGGAAGCCACACAGAGTTTGATTAACAAAGCCCATCAACTTGTAAAGCTTTACTTTGCAAATTGATAGCCACCTTCATGATACCGGTTAAGCCTGATTGTACTTTTTATGAAGCCAGCTAACGCAAATAAATGCTTGGTATGTTAAGCTTCCTTTGTAATATACCCCATGATGCAGGCAAAAAATATTCTGTTTGCGGGGCACAAAACTAGCAAATCTAATTGTGCCCAGGCATGTTTGTGGTTTCGTTGTCACAAAATAGGGCCCATGACCTACTTCAGTAAAGCCATACACAACAAAACAAATAATATGTCTAAAATGCTAAACACAATGCAATCTATGTTACAACCTAGCCTCCAAAACTACTTTGTGGTAAATACACTTACCAGAATTTATCCCTGTTCTAATGACAAAATTCTCCAAAGGCAGGGCCAAGTTTGTGAATCTCTTGTAAAATGTACCTGTAATAAGAAAACCAGTCATTTTAACAGCAGTATCCAGCGCTCATGATGTTCTTGTATTTCCCTGTTTGGAAACATCCAGTGCTGGATAGTGACACTGCAAGAGAGCTTACTGAAGTTTATTACTCTGTTTATTTATTTATTACTCTGTTATTACTCATCTCCATCTCTGCCTGTGGGTACCACCTCTGGCTAAGGCTCCGACACCAGCAAAGCTTTAGCCACAGAAAAATGGCAGTCGCCCCAACCCTGAGTCACTAATAGCTTGGTTCTAAAATATTTAAGAATACTGTTTCCTTCACTCTTACAAAAAGCCTGGAGAGTTTTAGATGTTTGGAAAATTGCCAGGGAATTTGTCTTCTTGACTGATTAAGAAAGATCATTTAAAACCTGGGGAATGAGCTCAGGGATGAGCCAGGGCCAAAAGCAGAGGCTGCTGGGAGCTCAAAGAGATGGGACAGCCTGCTGGTGGGCAGATGTTGAACTGAGAGGTCTACTTTGTGCTTAAGGCGTGATCATTGTCCTAATATAGAAAGGGGCAGTGCCATTCACAGCTTGCTATGACAGTGTGAGAGATCTGAACTAAAGGCAGGCAGAGACTAGATACCAGTGGAGGCTGCTCAATAGTGTTCTGGCATGTGTGAATTTAGGGAGACCAGGTGGGGAGTAGCAGGCTGGACCAGCTGCAGTGGTCTGATGGTACAGGTCAGTATATACCGTTCAGGAAGGTGTTACAGTGGCCCAGACAAGAGATTTCCTGGGCTTGTATGCGTAACTAAGTGGCCTCTCAGGCGAGGGAAAAGAGTGCAGCACCCGGGGACCAACTCCAGTTCTGAGGCCAGTGCCTTGGTCAAGGGCAACTGCAGGAGTGCACCTAACATGCATGTCCCTGAGT
>NC_057946.1:31679570-31746620 GCF_018555375.3 Anguilla rostrata | reverse complement strand
GCTCCGACACCAGCAAAGCTTTAGCCACAGAAAAATAGCAGTCGCCCCAACCCTGAGTCACTAATAGCTTGGTTCTAAAATATTTAAGAATACTGTTTCCTTCACTCTTACAAAGCCTGGAGAGTTTCAGATGTTTGAAAAATTGCCAGGGAATTTGTCTTCCTGCCTGATTAAGAAAGATCATTTAAAACCTGGGGAATGAGCTCAGGGACGAGCCAGGGCCAAAAGCAGAGGCTGCTGGGAGCTCAAAGAGATGGGACAGCCTGCTGGTGGGCAGACGTTGAACTGAGAGGTCTACTTTGTGCTTAAGGCAAGATCATTGTCCTAATATAGGAAGGGGCAGTGCCATTCACAGCTTCCTATGACAGTGAGTGATCTGAACTAAAGGCAAGCAGAGACTGGACACCAGTGGAGGCTGCTCAATAGTGTTCTGACATGTGTGAATTTAGGGAGACCAGGTGGGGAGTAGCAGTCTGGACCAGCTACAGTGGTCTGATGGTACAGGTCAGTATATACCATTCAGGAATGAGTTACAGTGGCCCAGACGAGAGATTACCTGGGCTTGTATGAGTAACTAAAGCCGCGTTTCCACCAAAATTACCCGGAACTTTCAGTCCCAGGAACTACTTTACCAGGAACTAAAAGGTTCCTTCAGCCAATGGTTGTCTGCGTTTCCACCGGGGTCTAAAGTACCGCGAAGATTAGGCAAATTAGCCCACTGACGTTGTCGTCGGTCCATCTGTCATATGATTTCTTCTGTAACCCCATACTACCACCGAAGTAGCCTACATTATTTTCTAATAACCGGGACAGCCCGGAGGGGTTTATTCCACTTATATACAACGGGTTACCAACAATGACTATATATGGTTACTTTTGTATTTATTGATTTTCATATATCCTCTCAAACACATTCATTAACAGCAGAAAACATGCACACGTTGTAAACAATTTGCTGTTTTATTATTTTCTCGTTGTCAATTCCATATAGGCTAATCGCAAAACGACAAGAATAGAACGAAAACTCGGACTTGCGTGAAAATGTAAATTAGGAGTGGTACAGCCACCGTTTGCTTTCCTTCGAAGTTACTGCTAGCCGAGCAGCGAAGTGTGCCCTCCAGATGCGAACCATGCACCATAAATGAGTCCATAGTCTTCCTGGTCTTTTCGTGGAATTGAAAAATGGCAGTAAAATTGAGTAAAATTACGGCAGTCTGAAAAAGATAAAGCGAAGATTACTAGAATTAACCTGTTATTTTACCCGGATAAAAAGTGCGGAAGGTGATTTCCAGTTTGCTTGTACTGTATCACCAATGTTAATTATGCAGAACTACCGCATACCTCACATAACTGTATCAAACGTTTTGAGTCAATTACAACGGGCTAGCAAAGAAAATCCGGAAGAAAGTATTCAGCAACCGAATTAATCCGTTTGAATGTTTTGGTAGCCTACCTAATATGCTGTCCCAGCACGAATGCTTAGCATTTTATAAAACGAATACTAAAGCAAGAAAAGAACAGAAGAGCACACGTTATAATTCCAAGACGTTGACAGGTTATAACCAAAAGTAGGCTACTGCGCCGCATAACATACACGTTTGATTTGAAGTTATTATGAAAATAAATTGGTTTGCCGCTGCATATTTTCAAACATGGCGGGTAATGGCGGAAAATAAATACAACACAAATGCTACGAGTACTCGACCAATCAGAAATGTTCAGCGCTGCAAGCTCCACCCAAAAGGTTCCTGTACTTTCGGAAAGTACTACCCCCCGAGCAGGAACGTTTTGGGGGGTAAAACAAAGCCCCCAGAACTAAATTTAGACCCTAGTTCCTGCGGTGGAAACGCACTGAGTTCCTCAAAAGGTTCCTAGTTCCGGGGTATAGTTCCTGCGGTGGAAACGCGGCTTAAGTGGCCTCTCGGGCAAGGAAGGGGTGGATTATCCTGGTGTAGGGAAGGGAGAACCTGCAGGTCCAGGTGACTTTGACATATATGTTTTCAATATTTACAGCAAAAATTAATTTGTTAGATTATAAACTTGTTCAATGTTATACTGTATAAAATTTAAGTGTTGGATTTTTCTTTGTCACACCCATTTTTTACCAAAAATGGGTGGGCTAAATATTTTGTTATATGAAGACACTGTACTTGATACAGCATATTTTAAATGAAATATTCACTAAAATGTTCACTAAAAAATGTTTCTTGTGATACTTTCATAGTGCAAGGTTATGATTGAAAAAAGCTGAATCACAGAAAGTGTTATATACGAAATTATATAAAATGTCATAGATACCTTATGGTAACTTGATAAATATATTTCATTAAGTGCTGAATGTTTACTTTTAATAGCCTATATATCCAATTGTACGTGGTTTCACGCCATACCATGTGTCTTTTGGAATGTAAGATAGAGAAGATAGACTTCAGCTACAGTATAAACCAAGTGCATTAGGGATCAAAGGACCTCTAGGCCCACATGGTCAGTCTTGGTATGGACTTACGGATCCTAGCTTATAATTGGCCAATGAATGATATTTTTGCGTATGGTGATTGGATTAATCTCATATGCTGGAACAACAGTTCTTTCTCTCTGAAAACTATATAAACTCATGTACTGGACTTTATATTTTTGAAGACTGTACTTGCACCTCTTCCTGACTGGTCATTTTACTAAATTATAAAAAGGAGCTCCTGAATTTGCCGTTTGTTATCTTTGTCTTCAACATCATCATTTTTGTTAAGAAATTCCTACAGTTACTTTTGGTGGGATTGGAAATAATCTCTTATTTTGGATACAGAACCTGAGGACTCCAAAGAGAGGTTAGTAAATTTCAAATACCACCTTTAATAAGTTATGGAAATTTCTCTTATTTTGTTAAGATGAGTGACCCAGTAACCCTTTTTATAGATATAGTTGTATTTATTTGATCGTTTGTGGATATTGAAGCACAACTAAGTTGTATTATGTGCATGTGTGTTGTGATAAAAATAAAGTCCTATAGGCAGGGCCATAAGACTAGAACAGGGTTCTGGCTGCTATTTTAATACAGTAGATAAGTCCACAGGTAGGAAATCCTGTGGCAGGCAGCGGGCATAAGACTGGTTCGGAGGTTCAAGCAAGTGATATCTCTATAAATGCAATTTGTTCACTTGAATTTTGGTGCTAATTTCTTCTTGTTGGGAACATGGAGCCAGAGAGATCTAATATTTTTTTCAATTCCATACGCTCAACCACCAGATCAGTTTACAGAAGAAAAAAACAGCTCTCAGAACGGGAAAATCTTGCAAATACATGTATCTACCTGTATTTGGTGAGGCTGCTTGCAATATACTGTACAAGAATCTCTATTAAAAATGGTTGGGAATGCTGTGTCCAAAAAGCAGGTATTCTTGTTAACGCAAGAAAAACCACATCCCTGCTATCTATATGATGGAATATCTCATTCACATCTGGCCACATCAATGGCTGGGGTGAAAAAGCAGGCATTCTTTAATCCCATATGAATGCTCTGCAGGACTTATCAACATAATGAGTACAAATTATATTACAATAGAGGTGTAAAAATACAATTTTAGAAAGTAAAAGTCCTCCCCAATATTTTGTCCCAATCACCTGGATTACCTAGTTAGCATGATTCTTCAGCTGGCTGAGTTCATGAGTGGAAGAAATACATGGCAGGACCTTTACTTTCTGACCCCTGGACTTTCCACCTCCGCATTACTGGGCCTCCTCACGTGAAACCTCATGTGAAGAGGTGGAATAAGTGGTTTTTAAAAATTTGACAAGCCATCAAATTCTGTCATACTATATATGGACATAAATACATGTGATACTGGAGGCAATACATTGTCTATATGTGCATATCACAAAATACTGTATTATAAAGTAAAAACATACCAGGAAGTACATATGGAGCCACCTTAAATAGCACTAGGATCCTTGTGAGATTTATAGCACTGCAAGTATAAGCCTCTGCAAAAGAGCCTGCAAAACAAAAATGACATATAAGCTGTGACAAATGTGTAACTTTTTAATGCTTTTCTCCCCATTTTCTCCGCAGTTTAGAATGGCTAACAAACAATGATAATAAACTTTTTTTTTAAATTAAAACTGACTTTAAATTCATCTGAAAGAACAAGCAATATATTTAACTATTTTAAAAAACACTATCAAACATGTCAAAGCACATCTAACAACAATGGTGTGATGCAATGTGTGCCAATGTAAAATAAAGAAAAATAAAAATATAAAGTAAGGGCCGCTGGGTGGCTCATCTGGTTAAGGCACCATTGTGTGTGCTTTTACGTCAGTAAGGGGTCCATCACTCTCTATAGGGTTGGGTATTGAGAACTGATTATTCAATCCTGAAAATGTATTTTCAGTCCCCATTGAGAAACGAGTGAAATGCACTGAGCATTAAAAAAGTGAATACAAAAAGTTAAGGTCAACAACCAGGACCTGCTGCTCTAATGTCCAACTCCATGATTGTTCACAATATGGCTGACCAGAGTAAACAGTCTACAGCAGAATGTAATGCAGTAAATTAATTTCCAGCATTCAAAATAACTTCAGCATTATTTTGAAAGTTTTTGATGTCCCCAGTCAGAGTCATAACACCCCAGATTCAGTTAACACTAGTAGTACCTTGCACTCAGGTAACATACAACAATGCACTGAACAGCGTATTTCAAACTTATATGTGGTAAGATAGAGAATGATACTAATGTTTCTCTTAGAAATGAGTCGACACAGCAGTATCACCCCTCCTCCAGCTCATCCCCAGATACCTCCTAACAGGGAAACTTCATAATTATTTATTTATTTTTCTGCTTTTTTGTCAAAAAGAAGGGCAAGAAACCATATCATCACAATTCACGTTTTGTATCAGCCTTAATCTAAGAATAAAGATTAGTTTTTGCTTTTAAAGCATTTTGGTTTTTCCTTCCTCAAAAATATGATATAAATCATAACCAGGGTTCAATATGAACCGATTTGATAAGCAGAATCAGAGGAGAATCAGTATCAATAAAATCCAAATGATACCCAACCCTACTCTCTTGTGACCCCCACTGGTTGCTTTCCAGGTGACACCACGTGTTTTGGAGGAGGTCCGTTTAAGTCTACACTCTCCCAAATCAGCCACAGGGATTGCAGCATGAACACGACTGTAAGTAGCTAATGGAACATTCAAAATTAGGGAAGGAATTGAACATGGAAAACTAGAAAACAAAGTAAAACAAAGCAGGCGGACTTACTTTCAATATAACCCCATATGGCGAATGCGATGGACATCAGGATGCATGGAACGGAGACTTGAAGGCAATATAGCAACACGGCCGTGTTGCTTTTAACTAAAGACCAAAAAAATGCAGCATTCACACACATCCTTGCACATATCCTTATAAAACTATCCTTTTATTAGTCATGTACGGGATCATAACAGCACTCTGCATGTGGCTGAGGAATTACCTAAAATATAAAATGTATTTTATAGTCTGCCATACCCCATAGTTTACCTTCTCATCCAATACCTAGAGTCTGGAGGACCCTCTCACTGAAGTTTCAAGGACTTTCAACAGCTTGATTTTTATCAGAACTGGATCATTATTCACAGTAGAGTTTAAAATGAAAAATTCCCCCAAATCATAATGACTGTCTCTCTATCTGAAGATGATGCAAATAGGCCCTGCTTGACAATTCTAGGCTGCTGAGTTTTAGACAAATTGCTCCTGTATGTCAATAAAACATTAATATATTTTTTAACTTAATCACAAATGTGAGTGTACTCAGTTATTTCCATTATTCTCTTGCCTCAAGCTAATAATTAATTGCAATTTTTTTTCATGTCTGTGATATTGGTGAAATGCTTTATATGAAAGTACATATAAACTTATGGAAATGAATTAAGCTCTATTTGATTTGATTACAACCATAATAAAGGTGCTTTGTATTTTTCCATTAAGTTCTATTTCAAATCTATTTGTGCATATTTATAAAAATAAAGTATTGTTCATGAACAAATATTGGAAAACACTGTAAGAACTGTATTTTATCATACATTGTGTGAAATTGTGTGCAGTGACTTATCATTGCTGTATAAGGATAAGACACCAGAAAAATAGAGAGTTAAATAATTGTAATATTACATTGAAACTGGAGAAAAAATGTAAACACTCCTACCTTCCTTTATTTCCTCTTTTTTTTCTTTTTTCTTTTTTTCTTTGTTTATACACAAAAGAGCAGGAATGCAGCTTATAACAGCAAAACCCGCAGCAGCGATGGTTAAGCCCAGGACACATAAATGCCACGTGTTAAAACCTGTAACAGAGATTTTAATTAATCAAAGGCTGAACATAAGAGCATGTGGTAGCACTGCTGGAACAGGGATGATTTTTGTCCTAATTCTTCCTCCTATGTAAGGACATAATACTTTTTTTTACAACCTTTTTATTGCCAAACCTGCAATACAGCATCCAAACCAACAACAACAAAACAGGCCCCGGCCTACTTTTGAATATTTTGTCATTTGTATTTGACAGGCCTGGAAGAAAGGCCATGTAATCTGTAACAAGATACTTCTGAGAACAGTATTTTTGTTTTTTCAAAATACACAAAATACTTCAGGTAAAAGAACCCAGTAAATCACAGTTAACATTTCCCCCAAATAACTTTTTAGCCATAATATTTAGTTGATGTTGGGTCATTTTAATGTGAGAACCAGCAAGTTTACCCAGGCCTATTTACTTTGGCCTACTAGGGGCCTACAATTTTCACCTAGTTTTTGCTAGTTTCATTTAAGTGTCAATATCTCAAACTACTAATACACAACAACAGCAACATAGGTTCAGCTACTTCAGCCACACCCATTGCTAACAGGTGCATAAAACCAAGCATACAGCCATGCGATCTCCTCAGACAAACATTGCCAGTGGAATGGATCATACTGAAGATCTCGGAGACTTTCAATGTGGTACGAAAAACCTATCCACACATATGTCTGCCCCATTAATATAATTTACTGTATGCTTGTACACACAGGGCTAAGTTACTTCAAACAATTTAGCAAACATTGGGTAGCATTGCGGTGGAAATACAGCTTGTTTAATTTGTGTGAGGTAAGATAGCCAATATTGTTTCTTGTAACCTGGAGTAATTTTTGATCAATAATTTTAATGGCAGGCCTAGATTTTTTCCTTTTGAATTAATGACTTATAGACTGGACTTTGTACATGTTACATTACATTACATTACAGGCATTTAGCAGACGCTCTTATCCAGAGCGACTTACACAACTTTTACATAGCACTTTTACATTGTATCCATTTATAGAGCTGGATATATACTGAAGCAATGCAGGTTAAGTACCTTGCTCAAGGGTACAACGGCAGGGTCCTTACCCGGGAATCGAACCTGGGACCTTTCGGTTACAAGCCCAGTTCCTTACCCACTGTGCTACACATGTGAGAAACTTGGCATTTTTGTATGTTGAAAACATGTTTTTCATCAGATGCCATTTTATACAGGTGGTGTCGGGTGTGACAGACCCACAAAGTATTCAAATGCGATGGCACATGCACAGGCACTTGCACGTCGAATGCGAAAGCACAAGTGCCAAAAATCCAAAAAGCATCTTTAAAATTAGGTGTGATTTGTTGCTCAATAATACTGCTCCAGACAGCATTTTTGGTTGTTTCTTGGCAGTCTTCTTCCTACAAAATACACTACCTCTGGATTGTCTTCTTAGAGAATTAAGCATTCACTGTGCTTCAATTGACGGCTTTGTTTTGAATGGTATTTGGAGTGTGAAAATGACCTGTTGTGACCACCAGTCACCACAGATGTCGCCAAATACACCAAAACTGAAAAATTAATCTTTACAGTGACACATCAGATAAAAGCATCCAAACAAGCTAAAGAGCCCTTAAACCTGGACTGAATCATGAAAGAAGGAAAAAACACTACTCTGATCATATAACAGATTTCAGGAAGAAGTATATTGTTTTATATAACCTGAAGATTTGCATAAAGCTTAATATTTAAATGTTAGACATTAATGACAAAATATACAGGATACAGTGTTGTCTTTCATACCATAAACATATTATTTAAAAAAATTATTTAGCTATTACATTCACCAACCATTCTTAAAAAATCTTTTAAAAAGTTACATTTTTCACTTGTATTCCACTTTTATAGAGTATGGCAAATTTTACCTTCATGCTCCTCTATGCATGTAAGCTTATACTTCCAGTTAATTTTATTTTCACAATTATTTTTCAGCAAAATGGCAAATTGTGGGCGGCAGTGTAGTAAAATGGGTAAGGAGCTCGTCTTGCAACCTAAAGGTCACAGGTTTTATTCCCAGGTTGGACACTGCCGTTGTACCCTTGAGCAAGGTACTTAACCTGCATTGCTTCAGTATACATCCAGCTGTATAAATGGATGAAATGTAAATGCAATGTAAAAAATAAAAAAATAAAAACCTGTGAAAGTCGCTCTGGATAAATCTGCTAAATCCCTTTAATATAAATTCAGCTTGTTTTCCAAGACATTGATTCAATAAAGAGAATACTTTCAAGATTTTAGACTGCATATATGCAAAAACAAAAGGCTGTATTGCATTTGGAAAAGTAGGGTGGAGTACTTACCAATATCTATTGTCACCTCTGTTTCATGGGACTCGTGTTCAGTGCGAACTACACACTTGTACAGCCCTTTGTCTTCAGTAGTGACATTCCTAAGCAGCAGAGAGAAGTTTCCTTTGGAGATATCTTCAGAGAAAAAATCTGCCCTGCCGCTGTAAGCTGGGCTCTGTGATTCTGGCCTACTCTCTCCTTCCTGGAACAGATGCACCAGGGATCCAGAATCCTCCCTCCTCCACTGCACCTCCAGCAGGTGCAGAGGTAGTGGGGTATCTACAGAGCACGGCAACGTCACAGACGCCCCCAACTGGACAACTAGGGACATCGCAGGACCAAGCGCTGAAAAAAAATCCATTGGCATCCGTTTTATTTCATGAACAAGCTATAATACCAAACTTAAACTGGAATACAAATGGAGTCTAAATAGTATAGCACTAAAATATGTCTATATATTGAAAAACAAACGAATAGGAACATACAGAAAAACTAAACTTGAATTTAAACAATGGAATTTTAATTCCATTAGGAATATGGTAACCACATACAGAGCTTCATTTCAGAAAATCTGAAAAATGCGTTTAAATGTTAAATATATAACTTCTTTCGTTTAAAACACCAGTTATCCCTTATTACTGAGAATATTCCATTTACCTTCCGTCCTGATAGCGCAGAACATCCATAGAAGCCAACAGAAAACTCTCATCTTGATTTTCATCATTAGGTCAACGAAAGTCTACAAAATTTCCAGACTTTTATGAGTACGTTAAAACTCGAAAACAATATTAAGGTAGGCTACTGAAAAGGAATTATGAAAACGCTGCTTCCTCATACACGTCTAAAAACGCACAAGATTTTTACTTTTACTTTCATTTTTATGACTTACCACTTTCAGCGCGACAGCGCCCTCTAAAGTGAAGAAAAATACTTGCACGTAGAATGATCAACTGGTTGAACACGTATGACTGCATGAAATATGTAATTACCCATGGTAGTCGGACACTCTCCCTTGTGGCGTATGTGCCGTCATTTTCATTGAAAATTTCGAAAGGACGTGGGCAAAAAAAGTAGTTGTCCCGTATTTAGGGTAATTCAACTACCTTTGTGTGAAATTTCGTGTCCACCCGAACATATGGGCATATTGCGAAGCATTTAATAAACGTCACCCTGTCCGAGTGCATAAAATGGGACACTTTGGCACTTGTCGACGATATCGGTACAGTTGACAGCCTACTCTCGCAGACTTTGAATGTGAGTATCCGTCTATGGGTAGGCTATGGGTGCGGCAATGCTAGCCTGCGAATGTCTTTTAGTTTTCCCACTGGGAAGAAAATAAGGTTAGCTGACCTTACAGTTCATATGTGCATGTGTTTGTGACAAGTGGTGCTTTGTTTCAAGCTTTTTATTTATCGGGTAAACAGAAACGGAACAACGCAGGCACTCATTATTTTAAAGAAAGCGTCCGTCTATGGGAAACCTGACTATAAATAAATGTACACCTATTGGTAGGAAATACAGTTCGTATTGCATCAGGCGACTAAGGAACTCACGAATTACATGCATGACGTGACTCAGGTAAAACATAACATAATGACGAGAACAGGCCATTCGGCCCAACAATGCTCGCCATTATCCTGACTAAATCATTGTTCTGATTACCAACAAATTAGATAGTACTGTATCTAACAACCTAGTCTTGAAAATCCGCGAGTTTTTGCTTCTACTAAGCGACCTGGCAGGCTGTTCCACACATTGACTACTCATTGACCATTCTTCCTAATGTCTGTACGGAATTTGCCTTTTTTCGGTTTAACTTTCGTTTATTCAATAGAACCTGTGATAGGCAACAGCAGCTGATCTTTTATTACTGGTCGTGAAACAAAGCCTCACTGCTATATGCTTATATGGGTAATTTCCATCTTAATCTGATTAATTTAATAAATTAACAATTCATGATTCCCTTGTTACTACCAAAAGGCAACTGATAGAATGCACTTCTCTTGGTAAGGGAAGTGATTTGACCAATAATCTGATGTGTCAGCAAAACTATACGTGCACAATATCGGCATTACACTGTCAGGAAAGGGGTACTGCAAGTTACCGAGATACTGAGTTTTCCTATTGTTCTCTGAATTAAAGTGTTTTGAATAACAGACACAACAGTACTTTTCCCCATTTCACCCCAGTTCAGAATACCTAAATGCACCTGTAGGCATGTCGCATAGCTAAATCCCAATGCTGTTCACTTTTTTAAAAAATGCACTGCACCACACAGTCCCCCCAAATCATAGCACTTATGATTTGATTTCAAACTCAACAATGCCTCATGTTTAGAAAAGAAAAAACCCTCACTGGTGTAACAGTGCATATAATTCAGCCAGTATCATCCACAAGAGAATAAGCAAGCAGTAAGTGTTTTTCAGAACGGTAGAAAATCTAGTATAGCAGGAATTTAAAGATACTAAACAGATTGATGAGGATGAATGGTTTAAAGTCTCTAGATCAACTGAGGCCAGAGTTGTGATTATTGCAAATTGCTCATTCAAAAGACAGTTATAGTGCCACTGAGTCGCCTATCTATTCTGAAATTGCTGAGTAGCCATTCAAACACTATCCATCAACGGGCAGGTTTTGTAAGAATCACCCAATTAGGTCAAAAAAGAAAAAAGAAAAATTTAAAAATAATATTCCAAAATGGCTGCCAGTTCAAGATGGAGGTGACCCTTCATAAACATACGGTGGCTATGGAAAATGTACACATCATATCATAATGTTCAACTATTACTGCATCACAACATTAAATTAAAGCACATTAAATCAGATTATTTTCCACCTTCATTTACACATGATATCCCACAATATCAGAGTGGAAAAAAATCTAATGAATGAGGATTAATGTCAGCAGCGGACCTACCTCCTACGGAAGCTGAGGCGTCTGGACGCATTTTTATATTTATTTATTGTCTGTATGTAGTGTACTGACCTGAGCAAAATGAATTTCCCTTGTGGACAATAAAGAACGTCTATCTATCTATCTATCTATCTATCTATCTGTCTGTCTGTCTGTCTGTCTGTCTGTCTATCTAATAAAAAAATACAAATTGGGATGGCAGGTATGCCATCCCACCAAGTTACGCCTTGGCGTGGTTTCTCATGTTTTCTGTTAGCCTTGTGTATCTTGTCTTTGTTTGTACGATCTTTGTTCTCTGTTCTCTCCCTGCAGTGTAGGCGGGTCCTCGCCGTCAGCTCCACCACCCCCGTTAGCAGCTGATTTCCCTCACCTGCTCTCTGCATTCCCCACACCTATGCCAGAGTATTCGCTGATTGTTCGCAGCATATATTCTCGGTTTTCCAGCAACGCCTTGCCAGATAGTTTTTTTTTTTTTTTTTCCCTCCTCCTCCTCCTCCTCCTCCTCCTTCCTCCTTCTTCCTTCTTCTCTCCAGTTCATCTGATGAGTTACGTTGACTCCAGTCCTACAGATTAGTTAGAGCAACTTTTTCCGTTTGTTTTTTCTCTTGTTCGGTTCCCCTACTTGCTTCCCCGATCCCGTGGTTGTTCAGTTCCTCGTTAATTGTATCTGTCTTGTCGGTTCAGTGTGTCTAGTCTCCGTGGTCGTCCTGCCTCGTCTCCTGTTTGCTGTTTGCCGGTTCCAGCTCACCTTCCGCCGGCCTTCCCGTCCAGCCCTGTGCCTGCTCCCTGCCGCTGTCCAGGCCTGTGCCTGCTCCCTGCCGCTGTCCAGCCCTGTGCCAGCTCCCGTTCATCATTCAAACCACACCTGGCTTGTCCCTCTGGTTCCCAGCCTGGTTCCCTGTACCTGGAAAAATAAATCGCGTCTGGTTTCTCCCTGCATTCTGTGTCTGCGTCTTGCGTTTGGGTCCACCTGTACTACTCCCCGTAACTCGATATCTATTATAACTGTGTATGTCTGCACACTCTCCTGAATCAATACTTGGTGGAAGCTCCTTTTTCTTGAATTACAGCATGCAGAATTACTTGACTGTAGGAGTGCTGTATTAGTCCTTTTTTGTAAAGGACTGTATCTCATTCACAGATGCCATTGGCCTCTTGGTGACTTCTCTGATCCTCTCCTCCTTGCTTGGCCGTCCAGTTTGGAGGAACGGCCTGATGTACATAAGATCGTGTGGGGCACTTCTGCCTTCAACTTTTTAATGGACTGTGTTCCAACGAAAATTTAAGTCCTTTTATATCTTTTAATCCCTTCGCACTGATGACAAATCTGTCCTACTTATGGATTTATATGTACACTAGATGTAAGCATCACAGCGACATGGAAAATAGCTTAAATGAAGCAAGTGTATAATTTATGTATAATTTATAATGCAAACTTTACTTTATTTTCATAAATTAAATAAAGTTTGCAATGAACTACTGAGAGTCTCAGTAAACTCCTTGAGCACAAGTATGCAAAATCTAAGGGTACTATGCAGAACTACTAAAGTTCCCTGTGAAGCAAAATGTAATCAATGTACCCTGGTGTCCCGTGGTGTCTCCAAATCTATCCAGAATGACTCAATGGTGCATTGATGTAAGTAATAAAATAATCATATTTAATTACAAATCAACTATTTTGATTCATGAAATTCACTTTTGCATCCTTTTCAAGTGGAAATTATAGGGGGTGGATATCTAGGGATCCAAAAACCTCTCAGAAAATGATTAAAATGCATTTTGTTCATTATAAAACATTTAAATTTGCCCATTTTTCACCAGAACCTCTGGAGAAATGTTATAATAGGAGCAATAAAAGGATGCGAAAGCATTGTAACACACTTTGATACACACATCTAAATATGTAATCATACACTCCTGTACTTCAATAAAACACCATTTTTGTCTGTACTCTACAGTATATATATAATGTAATATTTTGTTGCATACCCAGGGATAACATTTCCGTTATGGGTTTCACAAATGTTGCTATTTATAATCATTCAATGGGAAATTTTACATTAATCTAGCACATATCAGCACAGAAAATTTGATTAACTACTTTCCATGCTCATGGAGACACTAATACCCCATAGTCTAGCTTATGTACAACGAAAAGATAATATGCCACCATCAGGAAAATGCTGCCAATGTTCTAGCTTCACGGCAGAATGGTGCATCAAACATAAGACGAGAGCCACCAATGAATGCTTACACTGCAGTATATGACATGTCTTCATTAAAAAATAGTGCTAACCTTGTGAAAGACACTAAATTTCATTGTGAAAGGTATGAATTCTGACAAAATTGACCACAAAAAGTCACTTCAATAACAGTGATTACCTGTTAGCTAGCTCCCAATACAATAGTGAGTGTTATTAGCAAAGGCAAATCGGCAGTTGTCGATTATGACCAATGTGAATACAGTGCTGCGAAAAAGAAAAATATTTCCTGATTTTCTCTATTATTGCATATTTGTCATACTGAGTGGTTTCAGATCTTTAGACAAATGTATCAGTTAACAAAGAGAAACTGAGTAAATGCAAAACTTTATTTTTTAAATTACTATTTATTTTATTTAACACCCATATCACCCATGTGAAAAAGTACTTGCCCTCTTTGTTACTCAATCAACCTATTAACCAACTTGAATTGATAATTAGATTCAGCTGATTGAACAGAGACCGGCCTGGTTGCAGCAAGCCCTGTTGAATTTAAACCTTACTCATATTGAACCATCAGAGTGAAGTAGCCACCACAAAGTTTCTGCAAGCACACTATGCCACAATCAAAAGAAATTCCAGAAGCGGTGAGAAAAAAAGTTGTTTAAATATATCAGCTTGGACAGGATTACAAAGCCATTTCTAAAGCTCTGGGACTCTACCAAACCACAATGAGAACCATTATCTCAAAATGAAGAACACTTGGAACAGTGGTAAATCTTCCCAGGAGTGGCTGGCCCGCCAAAATTTCTCCAAGGTCGCAGTGGCAACACATCCAAAAACTCACTAATAATCCCAGAAGAATGTTCAAGGAACTTCAGGCCTCTCAAGCCTCAGCTAATGTGTTCATGTGTTCATTTTTTTTTTTTTTACCTTATGTACCTGCTATTTGGGGGTTCAGTGCTATAAAAATACAATTGAATTGAAATTGAAATGAAAAAATTGAATTCATGGGGGAGTGGCAAGGTTGAAACCACTGCCAACCAAGAGAAATATCAATGCTCGTCTCACATTTGCAAAAAAAAGCACCTGTTCTGTGGACAGATATGTCAAAACTGACACTTTGTCATACCAAAGGTCAAACATGGTTGAAGTGTGATGGTGTGGGGTTGCTTTGCTGCCTCAGGACCTGGATGTGACATGCCATTATTGAAAAAACCATGAATACTTTTTCAAAGCACTGTACCACATCATGAATTATGGTAAAGCGAAAGGTGGAGTGAAAGAACATACATAATTGAAATATTTCAAACAGCAATACTTACATTTTGAGGAGTACATCTTTTTCATGTTTGTATGTATACTCCTCGAAAGAACTGTAGCCTCCCTCGCTCTCCTTTTCTGACTCACTCCCAAAATCCATATCCATAGGGGAGGATATGCCTCAGCCATGCTGAGACTTTCTCAAGATTAATAATATTTTCCAAAAATTTAAGGAAAACAACATTTACGCCTCACCAGATGCGTGTCTTATCCTGCTAACACTGTGGCTGAATGCGTAAAGCTGTGACTATATGACCAAACTTGCTATTACACCTGGACTTAAATCGCTGCTCCAAACATTCAATTTGACACATCATACATCTTTGGAAAGTTTTTCTGTCCTTTACTGGAAAAAATAATTGGTGATCAAGCCAGAATGAACTAGAAAATGAACTAGGTCTCAATGGCATACACAGCATGTGTGGTTTTATGCACAGCTATCTCAGAGGGTATACAGATTGTGTATTTATTCCATATTTAATAGCTGATATTCATAGTAGGATGGCGTGTTATAATTACACTAGAATTTCACTGGTTTATTTCCTGATATACTGTAGTTAGCAACATTTTTCACCGCTGTTTTGGCATATTTTTGGACTATTGTTTGCTATGGTGGACTATGAATTTTTGGTGGTGAAAGAATATTTTTATGAATTCCCAGATGGATTGTCCAGTTTGTCACGCTTGGTTGGTATAGTTGCAGATGAGACTGGGATGGGGATGCTTGTTAAATTGATGAACTACATGGCAATAGTGGCACTTATGAACTCCGTCTTTAGTGTGGTTGTAGTGTATCATGTACTAATAAAGCTAGACTACACAGTTTGTTGTTTCCACTCGTAGAATGGTTGCAGGAGCACTGAACTTCTGAGTTTAGAAATCTCATGATGTTGGCGTCCTGGCCATGAGAGGGTTTGCGCAAAGGGGTTATTACACATCTCCTGACTTATGTCTGTCCACAACTTGATCTCTAAATTATTTTGAAGGCCTCTTGTTGCTTGTTCTTTACAATGCAATGCAGTACCCAGCAGAACAAGTCTACAGAAATGGCTGCAATAAAAGGTGAACATTTTGAAAGGTGTGTAAACTTTCTATGGTCACTGTGTATGACATATGTTCACTGCAACGTGTTTAAATTCTCTAGAAAGGACCAAATATGGAGCATCGCGTAGTTCTGGCAGGTCACGAGAGTCAAGCGCTCCGGCCGAATCAGCTGAGGGCTCAGCTGAGTGATGTTAGCCTATCACAGTACATTCACTAACAGGGCGGTCTACTTAAACAGCCTCCCTCTACTCATTCGGCTGCTCCTCCTGCATGCAAGCGCTGCACGTTGCTTCGTAAATCGGCGCTTCTTCCTTCCAGCTAGCCTACGGCACGTTGCCAGTCTAAACCAAGTCTACTTGCTACATGTTAGCTGCTAGTCTAAGCTCACAGCCTAGGCACTATGAAGAAGTCTCGCTATTCATTTGCATTGCTCCTTACCTCTAAGGTCTAGCTGCAGCAGGCAGGCGATCCATTCGGGGCCAGCCACGCAAAGCGTCGTCTAAGCGGCTTATTCCAAATATTGAGGATACCGGTGCACTGTCCTCACTGCTAACTGGCCAGGGAGCTTCATTCAAGGAGCGCTGCTTTGCGGCGGCGGCGCCGCCCCTCCATGGAGGACGCCATGTTCAAGCCTGGAAGCTGCTGCCACGTCCATATCTGCTAGCTGCAGATTTTTGCCGGGTAATGTCATCAACCTTATTTAATTTCTGCTGAGCTCTGAGTCTAGCGTAAACGCATAATATACAGTGTTGCCAACTATTTCTATAAAAGTAGCTATGGCCTCCTCTAAAAGTCGCTAAATTGACAACACCGAATATACACGTTCGATTGCGGGGACGTCTCACAGAGGGGCTGGTTCCACGAATATCGCAAGTCTTTCGCTAAAAGCGGAAACGTTCCAACATATGCGGGCACAAGTTAATGGCATGCTTATTGTCGAGTTTCTCACCACCAGAATCAAAGCTAGACGCGTCACTGCTAAAGAATTCCTGGCGTGAATGTTTTCGGCTACCTTCCTGAACGCAGTAGAATTGGGTCGTACGCTACATCCTCTACTTGATCAGAGCGGGGTCTTCCAATCAACCGTTTACGCGAATTTGGGGTTCGTGCACGTAAATCTAAGCGGAAATGTCTGAATCGAGAACGCCAAAGTTCTCACGCTTGGCTGAGATGGGAAAAGTAGGCGTATCGATAAAGAATCTTTTGTTCATTACGAACGGCTGACGGATTAAGGACAGTCGCTAACACGCAGCTACTAGATAGCCCCATGCCTACTTCCTGGTGTAAACAGTTATTCCGGAAAAATTGGGCTGCGAGACGGCAGTTAAACTCTGGCTGTTATAGGTTTGGCAGATTGAACATGGGCGGCATGGCGTGTTGCAAAGAGCCGAGATGTCTAAATTGTTCAAAGCTGCATTCTACCCTTCGCTGAATCGCTACACTACAAGGAGTTGGACTGTTACCGGCAAGTAGGCTACAGCCAATGTTGTAAATGCAAACCAGCTTCGGCTTCAACTTTCGGTTTCTGAAAGTTGTTCTCCACTGATTCACGATTTGCGCTTAAAAAGCCGGTTCCCTATCAGCACCCAATCATCGCGACAGAAAAATAAAAACATTAAATTCATATTGGTGTTAAATCTGCGAGGATACAATTTGGTTGGCTATCTAATTTAGCTGTCAGATCACGATGCTGAATGTTTAGGGATTGCTAATGTTTATTGTAATGAGACAAATTAGGCTAACGTTGTCTTATCCAACTGGTTCTCTCAATATTGTGCTGTTGCAAGACGCGAATGCGTACGTTCCGCATTCATAAGTGTATCTGTATTCCATGACACCTAAACGGGCGTTTAGGCTTATCACAGCGGAGAAGGGATTTCATGTAGCCTTCTCCGCGTCACTGCTCTGACCTCTTCACCGTGCATGTGATCAGGCATGTGACCACACGACTGAGCACACATGTTGAGGAAAAATATACCTCCTGCTACGACATGCTCCACATAGCCTAGTATGGCTTCGCCGTCTCTACAATTGCATGCTCACGCGAATGGCGTGGCGCGTCATCCTTGGACCTGCTGCTGTATGGCTGGTTCCAGGCAGATTTGTAGCATGTGCTTTCGCAACTTTGTCATAGTTTCTTTAATCGTACATTGCATTTTCGTCTAAATAGAGTGCAATACGATGGCTAATAAAATAAATAAATACGTGAATTATAAATAAATAAATTTAATTAATTAATAATAATAATAAAAATAAAATAAAATAAAAAAAATAAAAAAGACTGGTTCCAATTCCTCTCCTAATATACTCATTCGGTAAGCATATTAGTAATGCATTGTGGCCCTTTAAAGCAGCCCACTGTGCCCAACTGTTAAATAATATTTAAATAACGACGTATTGAGAAATAATTCTTCGAACCTTATTGCTTCGATGCCTGCCCTCGCCCGGAGTGGCCCTTATGTCAGCGAATTAAGCGTTGTTGCCGTTATCGTTGTTAGTGTTAATCAGTTTAACCTTCAGGGTCCAAGTTGAACTATGCGGTTGTTCCCTGCACTTGGACCGGTACTTCTCTCTAGGGGTTTCGTCATACTTGTTCCTGGTTATGATTATACACTTTGTTGTACGTCGCTCTGGATAAGAGCGTCTGCCAAATGCCTGTAATGTAATGTAAGCGAAACTCAAAAACACGATCGCCAATCGTCTCGGCTTTCGGGACCAGGCTATGCATCTTTTCCAGCGTATCCGTTTGGTAGGAGTCGCTTCCGATAGCGCAACGCAAGATTAGCCTCATCGTGACGCCTGATGGGCAGAAACAGTAATATGTTCATCCAATCTCTGCATAAGGCATTTCCCCACAATTTAAAAAAAAAAAGATTCATAGACTATTCATCCTCATAACTGCGTTCACAACTGGTCTCTCTTAAGGCAAGTGTTTCAACCCCGGAGTACCCACTGTTGGAAACTGCATTTCCTTATGCTTCATGGTTCTTTATATGATCTCACCATGGCAAATATGCTTAAATTAGCTATATATCGTATACACCTCAAGCTTTTCATCTAAGAAAATGAAGAAACTTGTGTCATTATTGCATACTAGCACTGTTTTCCGTCCTCTCCTCCATGACCCGGTACCTGTGGTGGCGCCCCCATGCGAGCCCTGAGGAGCCTTCATTGGGAAATGCCATGACGAAATCTGGTTGCCGTCCGCCTCGGTCTCATTGGCAATGTGGTCCCCATTCCGGAGTTCTACACCACCACTCCTGCTCCAGTGTGGCAACGGCAGCAGTGATGGTTCCCAGCATCCTCAGTGAAGCTACGGGGCTTTGGACATGTACTTCATCCGTTGGCATTGACAATTTCCGTTCAAAAGCTATGAGCTTTGCAGCATAGGAGCACGGCTGCTACTGTCTACTGGCAAGTACCGGCATCGCAGCCGCCAATGTTTCCTCTGTAATCAGTTTCCTGCTGCCGCTACTGCTACTACTGCTGCTGCTAGTGCTGCTGCTATTGCTGCTGCTGCTGGGTGCTACTGCTACTGAAGCTGCTGCTGCTGGTACTGCTTCTGCTGCTGCTGCTGCTGTTACTGCTGCTGGGTGCTACTGCTGCTGCTGCGTACTGCTGCCACTACTGCTGATGTTGCTGTTGCTGATGCTACTGCTCCTGCTGTTTATTGCTGCTGCTGCTGCTGCACTACTACTGAACGAGGATTCATTACACTAATATGAGTAGTATATTTCCCTCTAATTGGTTTAAATCTCTGTGCTGGGGGGAAATACGAACAAGCTGCGGTACACATAGCCTAATGATATTGGTGATTAGTTTGAATGGCCTTGGACTTACGAGGTAGCTGAGCCACTGACTGACATGCTTGTCACAATCGACAACCTGAGCCGACCAGAGGAGGATGGGTTTCCCCCTTGAGCCTGGTTCCTTCCGAGGTTTCTTCCTATCTGCCACAGGGAGTTTTTCCTTGCCACTGTTGCCTTAGGCTTGCTCCTGTGGGGGTTCAGGTCAGGGTTGTCCGTAAAATGCATTGTGACAACTGCCGTAAAATACACTATACAAATAAATTTGATTGATAGAAGCCAAGGCCATACACGTAGGCATAGCCTTTAACATTACAAATAGTATAAAATAAAAAATAAAAAATAATAAATAAATAAATAAATAAAAAAAAAAAAAAAAAAAAAAAAAAAAAAAAAACCCTTGGTACACATAGCCACTGACCCACAATGTTAGAACAGCCTCGAGCTGACCGGATGAAGGGCCTTTCCGGTAGCCGAATGGCATTTCACATAGTCATCACCTCAGCCGGAGACTAAATGGACTGCATTATATAGCGCTTTTGTCCAGAGCGCTTTGCGGTTGATGCCTCTCATTCGCCAGAGCGGTTGGGGATTGGGTGTCTTGCTCGGAGGCGCTTCGGCACGCCCAGGGCGGGGTTTGGGCCGGCGGCCCTCCGACTGCCAGACAGTCGGTCTTGCCTCCTGAGCTATGTCGCCCTATGTCAGAGACTAAGTACTAACAACATGTCGGCGCATGTTTGCTTTGGGGGGTTTTGCTGCTGCCCCCTCCTGGTCTTGTCCATGCAAGCTTGTATGGATGGCAATGAGCGAGGATTCATTTACACTGACGTAGTCGGTAGTATATTTCCCCCGGTTAATTCAAATCGTGGCGCTCGAGGGGAAATACCGACAGCGTCGGTACACATAGCCTAATATTACATCTCACATAGTATGTTCCCCTGGTTTATTAATGAATAATTCATCTAACTAGTGGCCTCAGGGGAACGTCCAACATGCGTTGGTACACATAACCACTGATCCATTATAAAAATTAAAAAAAATAGACGGCCTCAAACCGAAGGGCTTGACTGGACGAAGGGCTTCCTCCAGGTGGTCGTACACATAGTCAAAAAAAAAAAAAAAAAAAATAGACGGCCTCAAACCGAAGGGCTTGACTGGACGAAGGGCTTCCTCCAGGTGGTCGTACACATAGTCATCACATCGGCCGGAGACACTTATTGATAGCATATCGGCATATGGTTGTTTTGGGGTTTGGCTGCTGGCCTCCCGGCCTTATCCACGCGGGCTGCGTGGTTGGCGGGAGAGCTCCAGAACAGAGCCATACCGCCAAACATAACTGTATTGCCTTTATTGTCAATAAAGTTCTACTTGATGACAGTGGCCCTGACAGAAATGGAGCATCGCGTAGTTCTGGCAGGTCACGAGAGTCAAGCGCTCCGGCCGAATCAGCTGAGGGCTCAGCTGAGTGATGTTAGCCTATCACAGTACATTCACTAACAGGGCGGTCTACTTAAACAGCCTCCCTCTACTCATTCGGCTGCTCCTCCTGCATGCAAGCGCTGCACGTTGCTTCGTAAATCCCCTCCACCACCCCAGCTCCTTCCCCATGCGTCAAGAATTTGCATTCTCCATCCTTATGTGTTAAGAAATTGCATTTGTTCCATTCCTATGTGTTAAGAAGTTGTATTGCTCCATCCTTATGTGTTAAGAAATTGCATTTGCTCCATTCATATGTGTTAAAAACTGCTTTGCTGCTGGATCTGTTCTGTGTGTACCCCTCTAGGGGGGTTTGGCTGCTGGCCTCCCGGCCTTATCCACGCGGGCTGCGTGGTTGGCGGGAGAGCTCCAGAACAGAGCCATACCGCCAAACATAACTGTATTGCCTTTATTGTCAATAAAGTTCTACTTGATGACAGTGGCCCTGACAGAATATCCATTATCTCAATTTGAACATCCTTTTACTCCATACCAGTACTTTCCTTCTTAGTTCACAAGTGGGATAAGCTCTTCACTTCCAAGGTTAAGGACCAGACAGGCATAGTGTGGAGGCTGATGGCCTGGCCAAGGGGTAGCTATCACACTGCCTGTTTTTGCATGCTAGCGCTAGCCATGCGGCTGCCACACTGCCTGTTTCTGCATGATAACATTAGCCAAGCTGCTACCACACTGCCTGTTTCTGCATGCCTAACGTTAGCTAAACTGCTACCACACTGTCTGTTTTTGCATGCTAACGTTAGCTAAACTGCTACTACACTGCCTGTTCTTGCATGCCTAACGTTAGCTAAACTGCTACCACACTGTCTGTTTTTGCATGCTAACGTTAGCCAAGCTGCTACCACATTCCCTGTTTCTGCATGCCTAACATTAGCTACACTGCTACCACACTGCCTGTTTCTGCATGCCTAACATTAGCTAAGCTGCTTACAAATTGAAATTGAAGCTACAATTATGTCTGACTATGAAATAGATGACAGTTTGCCACTTTTCCCCACAAAATTGCTCAACCAGGAACCAGTTTCCTCTGTGTTGATTTGTTGCTGCATTGAAGTTCTTCTCTCATGGGTAGTACTACAGGAAGCCGTGTCACTTATTTCTGTAAGAGCAGCACTCTCAAGATGCGTACAACACAGGAAATATGGTTGCAAGAAAAAGTGTGCAAACCCTTTGGACTTACTTATTTCTGCATTAGAAGACCTGCATCAGAGGAACTTAGAAGAACTGTAGAGATTCATAAAGCTGGAAAATGTTACAAAAATATATCTAAAGGCTAGGGTTTTCATCAATCCACAATAAGATAAGTTGTCTACAAATGGTAAATGGACTGCATTTATATAGCGCTTTTATCCAAAGCGCTTTGCAATTGATGCCTCTCATTCAGTTAGGGGTTAGGTGTCTTGCTCTGGGACACTTCGACACGCCCAGGGCGGGGATCAAACTGGCAACCCTCTGACTGCCAAACAACCGCTCTTACCTCCTTAGCTATGTTGCCCCATACAAACGGAGGAACTTCTATACTGTTGCTACTCTTCCTAGTATTGGGCATCCTGCAAAGATCACAGCAAGAGTGCAATGTGCAATGCTGAAGGAGGTCAAAACGAACCCTAGGGTAACAACAAAGGGCCTGCTGAAATCTTTTGAACTTGCTTGTGTTCTGTGTCCGTGTGTCCACAATAAGAAAAACACTAAACAAGAATGGTATTCATGGGTGGACACCAAAGAAGAAACCACCACTCTCCAACAAAACATTGCTGAACGTCTCAAGTTTGCAAAAGACCACCTGGGTGTTCCACAACACTTCTGGGAAATATTCGCTGGATTGGTGAGACAAAAGTTGAACTTTTTTGCAGAAATGCACAATGTACATTTTCGAAGGAAAAAGCACTGGTCACCAACACCAAAATCTCATCCCAACTGTGGAGCATGGTGGATGGAGCATCATGGATTGGGTTGCTTTGCTGCCTCAGGGAAAAGAGCTTGTAATCACTGAGGGAACAAAGAACTCAAAATTGTAAGACATTTTACAGCAGAATGTCAGGGTAGTCTGTCACCTGAAACTGTCACCTTAATAGAAATTGGGTGATACCAAAAGAAGAAAATTCAATGAACTGAAGCAGATTTGTCAGGAGGAATGATCTAAAATTCCTCTTAACCATTATGCAAGTCTGATCAGCAGTTATAGTAAACATTTGATGGTGGTTATTGCTGCTAAAGAGGTCCTACCAGTTACTAGATACAAAGATTTACATACTTTTTCCAGCCTGAACTGTGAATGTTTAGACAATGTGTTCAATAAAGACAAGCAAAATGTAATTGATTGTGTCTTATTAGTTGAAGCAGAATGTGTTTGTCTATTATTGTGACTTAAATGAGGGCCAGACCACATTTGATGAGTAATTACTGCAGAAATCCAGGTAAATCCAAAGGGTTCACAAACTTTTTTTTACAACTGTAGTTACAACTGAAGATGAGAATAAATGTTTTTTTTTAAATAATTAGGTAAAATACACACAACCTCTGGAGTCACAATGTCACTGTACAAGCTGCTTTGGAGTTACCTGATTAATTTGCATACAAAAAACATCTGGACTTGCTGAAAACTCACTAAACTGCATTAACTATCCCAAACTGTTTAGGGTCACATACAAAAATGCTTGGTGGGCCTGGTTGCCTATAATTATGCCTAGCATCGTTAGAAGACGAGACCTCAGAGCGTTTGAAAGTGGGGTGATTTGTTGGGGCACATCTGGCAGGAGCTTCAGTGATGAAGACAACTTGATTTGCTGATGTTTCATGAGGAACAGTATAAGGCGATGTTGGCATGGAACTGTGAGGGAAAGACAAGGAAAAAGTCAAGGAAGTCAAAACAGTTGGCTGAAAATTTGAATTGAGGGTTTCAGCAGGCAGGCCATCATCAAGGTAATAGTTGATTGACTTTTTATAGAATAAAGGTGCTGGAAGATTCTGTGCCACATTGGATACCTACTGTTCTGGCAGCATGTGGTGCCCAACTCCCTAATAAGTGACTTCACATCAGTGTTTTGGCCTTATTGGCCACAAACTGTATATGTCTGCTTTGTGTAATGGTCATAAAGATGCATACAAGATAAGATCCAGACAACACAACAAACTGAAGGCATACAGAGAAATAGGTGATGAAGTAGAATTAGAAACCGTGGCACAGAACATCTCACAATACTGACAGGAACTGCACAGGATCACGCATAATAGGATAGAACAAAATACAATCATCTACTTACATTGAACTTATCATACAACAGTATAGACATCACCACTCTCTGTTAAGGGCTGTAAGGCTTCTTTATTTGTGCAGCATGGAGAGATCTGTACACTTAGGAGTGAAAAGGGTGGCATTGTACTATAATGGGTAAGTAACTGGTCTTGTAACCTAAAGGTCACAGGTTTGATTCCCGGGTAGGACACTGCCGTTGTACCTTTGAGCAAGGTACTTAACCTGCATTGCTTCAGTATATATCCAGCTGTATATATGGATGCAATGTAAATGCGTTGTGTATAAGAATATCTGGTAAATGCCTGTAATGTAATGTAATGCAAAGCAAATACAAGCCCTTTATGTAGTGCTTCTTAAGGCTGTCAAAAGTGCCATGAAACTGAGTTCGAATATTAGCTTTTGTAATTAGTTAGCGTTCGAATATATTCGAATATCATTTGCCTATAATTCACAAAAATAAGCTACTTATTGTCGGGCGCAATCTGCACGTGACGCTCCCTTTAAACTGGCCTGCGTGTTATTTTCCACAAGCGGGCAGTAGAATAGAGAACATCGGTAAACTTTCATACTAGGTTACTACATCTGGGGCCTCATTTATAAAACGTATTTTAGATCAACTGTGTGATGCGTAGTGCAGGCAGATAAACCACAGTTGTTCCGTTTCTCAGCAAAAACACAACTTGTACACAGATGTCTTTTGTCACGTACGCTCTAGTTCATCTAAGGACAGTGCCTTTTCTCTTCCTCTTTCCCTTTTCACTAAGTTATGCGATCAGGAAAAGCATACATTTTATATTAAACTTCCACACAGTATAGACAAAGACCAGACGTAGTGTAAACAATATATTAAAAACTGCAGTGTATGCAAAATTGAAGTAAAGAATGTCAAAGTGCCTTGGTTTTCCAGCAGTGCAGCTGGAAAACAATAATTTATGGGGCTATATCTCAGTTGTTGTGAGGGGATGTGTTTCTGAAAGACCCGATGTAGTGTGGCATTGATGGTAATCCAGGATGGAATGTACTCTGTCCAAAACCTGCTTGTTCAGCAGCTGTTTCAATCCTGTTTGCTGTACCCCAGTGGCTGTGCTGCAGATATTGATCATGCTGTTGATCCGAGGATACATTTCCATGCCATGTGCGGTATGTCAAAGCACCTGATTTCTCAGAATTACTCCAGGCAGGACTAATCTTATACAAGTGAGCAGGAACATTCAAATTGAATGGAACTCTAAAATGAATCGCAAAATGGAATTGCAAACAACTAGTAAAGACAAGTGGGGAGAATCTGGTCTTAAAAGACTGTCCTTGTTAAGACAGCAAAGGATCTTTCCCACGCCACTGGAGGCCATCATCTGTTCCCTGTAAAACCACAGAGATAGAAATAAGAATTAATAGCACAAAACCTTAGATGATGAAAATATATGATGTATATAAGCAGGATGACAGCATGCGAGTGTGACTTAATATTATCCAAACTGCAGTGGGTTTAGAGTTCAGTCTGATGTGAACCAGACCTATTGAGCTATAGTTTACTGGACAGTAAAATGTTCAATGTTAGTTCAACATGGTTCATTTCATTCTACACAAAAAAAAAAAAAACTCTTAGAGTTGATTTAACAGTATCTATTTTTGTGTATGTATATAATAAAGCTTTATTTGGGATGAAATGATAATATTCCCTCACAGTAATTCTGCTGTGTATGTATATGTGTGTGATATACAGCGCACTACAAAATAATTCACAACCTCAATAAAGATGAACAAAAAAGTATATATAATATACAAGTACTGAGATTTAAAAAAAAAAAAAAAAAAGGGTAAGGAACTGGGCTTGTAACCGAAAGGTCGCAGGTTCGATTCCCGGGTAGGACACTGCCGATGTACCCTTGAGCAAGGTACTTAACCGAAATTGCTTCAGTATATATCTAGCTGTATAAATGGATACAATGTAAAAATGCTATGTAAAAGTTGTGTAAGTCGCTCTGGATAAGAGCGTCTGCTAAATGCCTGTAATGTAATGTAATGTAATAAAGGAGCTGGAAGATTCTGTGCCACATTGGATACCTACTGTTCTGGCAGCATGTGGTGCCCAACTCCCTAATAAGTGACTTCACAACAGTGTTTTGGCCTTATTGGCCACAAACTGTATATGTCTGCTTTGTGTAATGGTCATTAAGATGCATACAAGATAAGATCCAGACAACACAACAAACTGAAGGCATACAGAGAGATAGGTGATGAAGTAGAATTAGAAACCGTGGCACAGTACTGACAGGAACTGTACAGGATCACACATAATAGGATAGAACAAAATACAATCATCTACTTACATTGAACTTATCATACAACAGTATAGACATCATCACTCTCTGTTAAGGGCTGTAAGGCTTCTTTATTTGTGCAGCATGGAGAGATCTGTACACTTAGGAGTGAAAAGGGTGGCGTTGTACTATAATGGGTAGGTAACTGGTCTTGTAACCTAAAGGTCACAGGTTTGATTCCCGGGTAGGATACTGCCGTTGTACCTTTAAGCAAGGTACTTAACCTGCATGGCTTCAGTATATATCCAGCTGTATATATGGATGCAATGTAAATGCATTGTGTATAAGAATATCTGGTAAATGCCTGTAATGTAATGTAATGCAAAACAAATACAAGCCCTTTATGTAGTGCTTCTTAAGGCTGTCAAAATTGCCATGAAACTGAGTTCGAATATTAGCTTTTGTACTTAGTTAGCGTTCGAATATATTCGAATATAATCTGTCTATAATTCACAAAAATAAACTGCTTGTTGTCGGGCGCAATCTGCACGTGACCCTCCCTTTAAACTGGCCTGCGCGTTATTTTCCACAAGCGGGCAGTAGAATAGAGAACATCGGTAAACTTTCATACTAGGTTACTACATCTGGGGCCTCATTTATAAAACGTATTTTAGATCAACTGTGTAGAAAATCACGTCAAAGTGGTGATTTATAAAATTTCAACATGACTCGATTTGACCGTGGGAACGGTTGTGGCTCCACGTCAGGTCTTCACTTGACGTATGCACCCAAGTTCATTTTATAAATGAGCCCCCGCAGTTTCTATAGCCTAATGCGCAAATGAATAAAGAACTTTCTCGTGGATGTAATTTGCCACAACTCGGCATTTATTAATCGCAATAATAGGGAAATGATTGTTTATAGGAAATCCCTGTTTATTTATTAACACTATTCAAAAACTATTCAAACGGATACACCAGACTTGCTCTGCTAAGCTTGCACGAAACTCTTTTCTTGTCCTTGACCTCGCCATTTATGGTCAAGAAGCCGAAAAATTCCCAAACAGGGCTTCTACTACCAGCTAGTGGGACCAACTCCTCCGATGCTGCTCTGCTGCCATTTTCACCGTTAGTTTTCAATTTTGATGTGACAGGAAGTAACGTTAGCACAGGAAATGAACTTTGCGTGCATGAACATGTTTCGCCGCATGGAATTAAAGCCTGTATATTTATGTGAATTACAAAACGCGGAATCAAAAACGCGGCATCCAAAACGAATATTCGAATGCTCAAATTTAGGTTCGAACTTAAAATAAGAAAAAGATTTCCGAATGCTTTTCGAACTTCAAATATTTTTTGACAGCCCTAGTGCTTCTGCATTTGAAAAAAAATCCTCATGAGTGGAGAGAGTAGAATGGTGAGTTGTTCCGTTTCTCAGCAAAAACACAACTTGTACACAGATGTCTTTTGTCACGTACGCTCTAGTTCATCTAAGGACAGTGCCTTTTCTCTTCCTCTTTCCCTTTTCACTAAGTTATGCGATCAGGAAAAGCATACATTTTATATTAAACTTCCACACAGTATAGACAAAGACCAGACGTAGTGTAAACAATATATTAAAAACTGCAGTGTATGCAAAATTGCAGTGTATGCAAGAATGTCAAAGTGCCTTGGTTTTCCAGCAGTGCAGCTGGAAAACAATAATTTATGGGGCTATATCTCAGTTGTTGTGAGGGGATGTGTTTCTGAAAGACCCGATGTAGTGTGGCATTGATGGTAATCCAGGATGGAATGTACTCTGTCCAAAACCTGCTTGTTCAGCAGCTGTTTCAATCCTGTTTGCTGTACCCCAGTGGCTGTGCTGCAGATATTGATCATGCTGTTGATCCGAGGATACATTTCCATGCCATGTGCGGTATGTCAAAGCACCTGATTTCTCAGAATTACTCCAGGCAGGACTAATCTTATACAAGTGAGCAGGAACATTCAAATTGAATGGAACTCTAAAATGAATCGCAAAATGGAATTGCAAACAACTAGTAAAGACAAGTGGGGAGAATCTGGTCTTAAAGACTGTCCTTGTTAAGACAGCAAAGGATCTTTCCCACGCCACTGGAGGCCATCATCTGTTCCCTGTAAAACCACAGAGATAGAAATAAGAATTAATAGCACAAAACCTTAGATGATGAAAATATATGATGTATATAAGCAGGATGACAGCATGCGAGTGTGACTTAATATTATCCAAACTGCAGTGGGTTTAGAGTTCAGTCTGATGTGAACCAGACCTATTGAGCTATAGTTTACTGGACAGTAAAATGTTCAATGTTAGTTCAACATGGTTCATTTCATTCTACACAAAAAAAAAAAAAACTCTTAGAGTTGATTTAACAGTATCTATTTTTGTGTATGTATATAATAAAGCTTTATTTGGGATTAAATGATAATATTCCCTCACAGTAATTCTGCTGTGTATGTATATGTGTGTGATATACAGCGCACTACAAAATAATTCACAACCTCAATAAAGATGAACAAAAAAGTATATATAATATACAAGTACTGAGATTAAAAAAAAAAAAAAAGATTTCTCAAACATGGAAAATATTCAGCTTTTAGTGGTTCAGTAGAATCCGCTGACACTTTCGTCAAATTATACATTTATTTCCCAAAAGATAAGTGCTGCAAATATTAACACCTTTGTTCTCAGTACTTTGTGCACCATGGCTTTGACATAGTAACACTACTGAGTCTTCCACATTTTATGCAAAATTTTAATTTATGTGAATACAGTGTTGTGAAAAAGTATTTTCCCCCTTCCTGATTTCTTCTGTTATTACATATTACACTGAAGGGTTTCAGATCTTTCGACAAAATATAATATTATACAAAGGGAACACAAAACACTTAAAAAATTTTTTTAACAAAACATGACGAGGACAGGCCATTCAGCCCAACAAAGCTTGCCATTTTCCTGAGTAAATTAGTGCTCTGATTACCTACAGACTAGATAGTATCTAACACTGTATGAAGCCTAGTCTTGAAAATTCCGAGTTTATGCCTCTACTATGTGACCTGGCAGGCTATTCCACACATTGACTACTCTCTGCGTGAAAAAAATGTCTATGGAAATGTCTGTACGGAATTTACCTTTTGGTAATTTCCATTTATGTTCCCTCGTTTTACTAACGGAACTTGTAGTTCTCTTTGTTGATCCCCTTTATGAATTTAAAAGCCTCAATCAAATCACCATTGCCTCAATCGAATCTCCTTATAACGAGCTTGAAGAGATTAAGCATCTTAAGTCTTTCTTTATAGCTTCTATCTCTCATACCAGGAATTAATTTGGTTGCTCTTCTTTGAAACTTTTCCACTGCCTCTATATCTTTCTTGTAATATGGTCCCCATAACTGTGCACAATACTCCAAGTGTGGTCTAACAAATGTATTATGTAAGGAAAGTATAACTTCCTTGGATTTATACTCAATACTTCTGGCTATATATCCCAGCATCCTATTACTGCTACAGTACAGTGCAGTGCCTAGAACCTGAAAGGCTTTGATCAACTATTACTCCCAAATCTATTTCACACTGAGCACATTCCAGTTTTGTTCCTCCCATAGAGTAATCCTACCTAATGTGTTTATTTCCCACATGCAGAACTTTACATTTGGCTATATTAAATTTCATTTGCCAGGTTTCCGCCAACTTCTGTATTTTATTGAGTTTACAATACTGTCTGAATCTGGCTGCTGGTGACACATACCTACTGTAAGGCCCTTTTCATGTTCCCTTACTACAACTTTGCTTTAAAAAGACTTCATTAGTGTTCACAGTTCACACTATTATTGGAAGCCCTGACAGCTTCCATCCAGGCGGTCTGTACTTCCCTACCCTTTTCGCTTTCTGACCTCCCTGCCCCCCAAGTCCCTAGTTTAAATAATCCTGTGATACCTGAAGCATATGCTAGCCCAGTGCAGCTGTACCCCTCCAGGTGCCGCCCGTCTCACTTGTACTGGTTACCTCTGTCCTAGAAGTAGTCCCAGTGCCCCATAAACCTGTACTCCTCTTTTCTACACCAGGTTTGTCACGTGTTAAACCTCCAAATAAAACTTTGGTTCCCTCTGCTAGCATGTGGGACAGGCAATATTCCAGAAAAAACCCCATGTCACCCATGTGAAAAAGTAATTGCCCCCTTAAACCTAATAACTGGTTGCACCACCAGTTAGAAGCAATAACTGCAACCAAATGCTTCCTATATTTTGATATCAGTCTTTCACATCGCTGTGGAGGAATTTTATCCCACTCTTCTTTCCAGAACTGCTTTAATTCGTAGGTTTTCAAGCATGAACTGCTTGTTTCAGGTCCTGCCACATAATCTCTATTTGGTTCAAGTCAGGACTTTGACTAGGCCACTCCAAAACTTTACTTTTGTTTTCTGTCAGCCATTCAGACATAGAATTGCTTTTGTGTTTTAGATCATTGTCTTACTGCATAACCCAGTTACGCTTCAGCTTCAGCTCACAGACAGATTACCAGACATTCCCCTTAAGAATTTTCTGGTACAGAAAATAATTCATGGTTCCTTCAATATTAGCATGTTATCCTGGTCCCGAGGCAGCAAAGCATCCCTACAGTCATCCTACCTGGGTCATCCAAAAAGTTCCCCTTTTGACTCATCTGCCCATAGAACATTATTCCAACAGATATGTGAGATGAGCTTTGATGTTTCTCTTGGTTAGCAGTGGTTTCTGCCTTGCTGCCCACCCATGAATCTCATTTTTGCCCAATCTCTTTCTTATTGTGGATTCATGAACACTGACCTTAGCTGAGGCCAGAGAAGTCTGCAGTTGTTTGGATGTTCTTCTGGGATCTTTTGTGACTTCCTGGATGAGTTGTTGCTGCGCGCTTGGAGAATATTTGGCAGACCGGCCACTCCTGGCAAGATTCACCACTGTTCCAGTGTTCTCCATTTGGAGGTAATGACTCTCACTGTGGGTCAATGGAGTCCCAGGGCCTTAGAAATTGTTTTGTAAGAATTTTGAGACTTTCAACAATTTCAACAAGTCCATGTTTTTCTTTTTTAATTGAAGTTTTCTTAAATGCAAACAGTGGTAAAGTTTAGCAAACAATGAATGAAACAAACATGGTATTCTCACCTATGTTTTTTTTATAACCACCCGACCACCCCCTCTTGTCCCCTCTCCCACCACCACCATCCCCCTCCCCCACCAACCCATCACCATCTCCTCCCACCCCCCACACCCACCCCGTGTGTCGCCCATACCTCAACAGACAGGACAAGACAGGACATTATAATTAGCCTGTGGTTTTACAACTCGTAAAGGCAACATGTGGATTTTAAGTGATAACAGTGGAAAATTCAAACTATGGGTTAAAGGGGTGGTTTCTTGTGAAGAGGAAGAAATGTAGAAGCAGAAACAGAAGTCTGTCATTTCAAGACGTCTGATTTCACAGCATTTATTTTCAGTCAATTTGAATGATACATCATACTGTATATGCAAAATAACACTGAATGAACAAAGTTAAACTAGATAACAATAAAGGAAAATGTAAAATTAGCCCAAAAAAGAATATGCATTAATTACATAATATATAATACCAACAATAAGAATGTAGTCATAGGGTATGTAAGGTATACGGGAGTGTGTAGACTGTGTGCTTATGAAATAATTGGGGTGCGTGCAGTGTGTTTATGAACTAACCAGTGTTTGTGTGTTGTGTATATGAATGTGTGTTTGAGGAGTAATCATTGTGAGAGTGTGTGTTGGTATGAGTGTTTCTGAGCTACCGTGTGTGTGTGTATGTGTTGTGTGTGTGAATTTATGTGTTAACCAGTGTGTTTGTGTGTACTGGGAGTGTGTGTGTGTGTGAAGGCACTGGTTAAAAGGCAAGTTTTGGTGGTGTTTCAAAATGTTGATAGATTTAGAGTCTTCATATATGGTTCCCGGCGGCACGGTGGTGCACTGTTGGGCACGGTGTGTAGCACTGTCGCCTCACAGCAAGAAGGTCATGGGTTCGGCTTGGGGCCATTCTGTGTGGAGTTTGCATGTTCTCCCCATGTCCACGTGGGTTTCCTGTGGGTACTCCGGTTTCCTCCCACAGTCCAAAGAGACTGAGTACATAGGTATGAGTGTGTGAGTGAATGGTGTGCGTGCCCTGCAATAGATTGGTGGTCTGTCCAGGGTGTATTCCTGCCTCTCGCCAAATGCACACTGGGATAGGCTCCAGCACCCCCCGCGACCCTGCTCAGGATAAGCGGGTATACATAATGGATGGATATATGGTTCCCAGTTTTCTTTGAATTGTAGTACTGGATTGTCGAGAAAGGCAGTTATTTTTTCAACAATATGTGTTCTATGAGAAGGTTGATGCAATGTGACATATTTAATCAGTTTCTAGTTTTCCAGATGAGTATAAGATGAAAAAATTCCACCCCAAAACCATGATAAAAAAATACAATAAATCTACACTAATAATCATTGCTAAGAATTAGCTACATTTTTGTTATAAATAGTCATATAAACATATTTCCAACATGAATGAATAGCTAGACTTTGCCCCTATTTACTTTGACCCAGTAGTGCAATTTCACCTAGTTTTTACAAGTCTGTATTTTTTGGCAATAGTTTAAAAACTATGCACATCCATGGTTGATAATGTTAATTAAGGCGGCAGTAGGCAACTTGCTCAATGGTCACAATGTTGTCAAAACATTTAAAAAATCTAGCTCCGTGTCTGCTCAACCCCACTCACTCCCAAAGCTCTCACCACCTTCTGAATTGTGCTCTTTGGTTTATTTTAGTTTTAGAGAAAGCTCTATTCAATTTTCATTTTTGTCATTAGATAGTGCTGGTGATGCAGGAGCAGGTTGATTTCTCTGTCATTGCTGAAACTCTCTCAACATTTGTACTGAATTACATGATTGAGCTATGTGCACTGTTATATCAACACGCAAGATCAATCTCATTGTTGATCAGTTCAGGATGTGAACCGACCGATCTCTTTGATTTGATCATGTTGTGAACCACTTTGTTTTGAAAACAAGAACCTGGGCTGAATCTCTGGTTTTAGAATGCAAAATCTGAGGGTATAAACACAGTTATCTTTGTAAAAAAGTTACCGAGTGCAGCTTTAAAGAAATGCCTTGTGCCACTCAGAAATTTGCAACAGAATAAATTTATGGCATAATGATCACAAAAAGTTTATACATAATACACATAAAAATACAAAAAAAGTACAGGTGTCAGGTGGGGGCGAGGTGTCTTCAATGTCATTCCTGAAAAAGACAAATTCAAGTGCATGACTTAGTAGAATCACTAAAAATAACACCAATTATCTCAAAGGAATATATGGCAAGTACATATTACAATTAAATGTAATACTGTGTATATGTATATGTATAAGTACATATAAGAATTTATATATAAATAAAAAAATTCTAAATATTACATCCACAGTTGTGTGTCTGATATTAACTACACCATAACAGGCTAGCATTTTCAGTTGCAATCTTAGCTAACTAGGATTTATGGCTTTGTTTTAGATAGCCAGCTGGCACTAACTATATTACATCATTATAATACTATAATGTATTGACTTGAAACAGTGAAATAAAGCACTGAAGTCGAAATAATTCAATGGTGTTATGCATAAATTTAACAGCTAGCCCATGAGTTGGTTGCAACGCAAAAAATGGACTGAAAATAAACGCTGTAAAAAAAGACATTTTGCAATGACAGACTTATGTTTCTGCTTCTACATTTCTTCCTCTCCTCAATAAACCCCTCCTCTACCCCATAGCAGGTCATGTGCTCCTCTCTCCCATTTGTTACAATATAGAAGCTAAATAGCGAACTTCTATGACAAGTCATTGATCATGAAGCTACAAATACTCTCGATAACAGTGCTCCATAGCTGTGGCAGGGGGAAGGTAGTAAACAATGATTTGGTCTGTTAGCACTCTGCTGTTTTATTTCCCTGCAGTGCAACTGAGAGACTAAGAATGTAAACTAATGTTTTTGCAAGTGGTGACACTTTTTAATGCTTTTTAACAATGCTGCATCAGAATTTTCAGGTTTGTCTGTAACACTTCCTGCTGCCCCCTGTCTGCACCTCTCTCTGCTGCCCCCTGTCTGTACCCATTTCTGCTGCCCCCTGTCTGTAAACCTCTCTACTGCCCCCCATCTGTAACCCTCTCTGCTGCCCTCTGTCTGTATCCCTCTCTCTGACCCCTGTCTGTACCCCTCTCTGCTGCTCCCTGTCTGTAACCCTCTCTACTGCCCCCCATCTGTACCCCTCTCTGCTGCCCCCTGTCTGTACCTGTCTCTGCTGCCCCCTGTCTGAATAGATTGAAGAGGAAAAGGAGGGCGGACTGACCTCAATCCTTAAAAAAAAATTTGTTTGGCAGGGCCAATTGAATTGGCTGAATAGAAAATTAAACCATGTTCACAAAACTACAGAGGTACTGCACTACAAGCAGTACTGGTCAGTCAGAAGCTTTGTTGTGCTTTGTTCACAGCTACAGGCAGGAATAGCTGATAGCACTTAAAGTAATAATCTTGATTCATTAAAATAAATGTCTGTTAAGTCACTATCTATCGCTGAATTAGGTAACACAATGGTGATTGAGCCTATTATTATATTAATTTATATTATTATTATTATTATTTATGATTAAAGAACTGGGTGTCTGTGGCGACATTCCTGGGAAAAAATCACAAGCGGCGCATAGATAGTGACGCATTTTCCATCACCCATCAGTGGTTGGTCCGCCAGAGAGGGTAAGCAGAGCTAACGCAACAGGCTTGCTCTTCAACTCACTTGTGTGTGAGCGGCGTACTGTTTTTTCCAGTGTCTGCTAGCGTTAAAGGTGGGGGGGTTATGGAACCCTAATAAGTTTTTGTGTAACATGAGAGGTCATATTATTTGTTGATGTAGATTTCGTATTACATTTGATGACAATGTAACGTTACTAAATTACATAGCTATTTGCACAACGCTAGCTAGCGGACCATGTCAATAAAGGCAACATTAGTTTAGACAACGTTGCGCACAGTATCCATCTCATATGTTCCTTCAGCCTTGATGTCCTTTTTTGATCTCCTTTGTTTTTGTTTTATTCTTCTTATTCTGATTGCTAATTTAACACCCAGCTCAGCTTTATTCTCAAACAGTTTAGCTAGCAAAACCAGAAACAAGGCAGTTGTTTCAAAAATATCACACAACAATCATTCACGATGATGATGCACGAGATACATAATTGCGCGAGCCACAGCAAATCCCGCAAATTCTTCTCTGCAGTGTAAAGATGCTCATACCGGGCAAAAGGTGGATAAAGAACGTTTGTGGAAATTGATCATCACTAATTCTACCCCAGGTGTCATGGTCCGGTCTTCCTGTCTGCGTTTTCCCTGTTGGGCCGCCAGATGGCGGCACTTCTGTTTTGTGTCCTGCTCCCCCTGTGTTAATTGTATGATTGTTTCCAATTGTTCCATTAGTGTTTGCTGGTTGTCTCGTTTTCCCTGCCCTCTCTGTGGCCTGATTGTTCATGGTGCCCTCCTGTGTCTCGTCGGCGTCTGTTCTATTTAAGTTTGCCTCTCCCTTGACTCAGGTGCTGGATCCTTGCGGTTATGTCTGGTTGTTTGTGCGCCCCTACCCAAGTACCTGCTCCATGCCTTCCTGCCCATGTTCTGGTTTCCCCATGTTTTGTATTTTCTGGATTTTCTTTGTTCCTATGTTTGTTTGAAATTTTCCTTCGTTTGTTGAAGGTCGCCCTGCGAGGCTTTTTGTTCCCTTTTGTTCCCGTGTGTATGTAAAGTCTTTGTTCTTATCATTTGGGTCCCAACCCCCCACGCATTCCGGACACCAGGTCTGCTACAGCATTTTAACCCGGCTCGGCAGTGTAAAGACAGCTTAAGTTAGCCTAATGTTAGACGATGAATGAATATGTACATAAGTTACTTGTATAACAACCATATTTTATTCAGTAAATAAGTGTAATAGTTGGCGTGGCCCAGGTGCCAACTGACTGACGTCACACAGGCGACACTGGTTGGATCCGGTTGGATCTATGGGAAGTGAGGTCCAAAAACACACCTGCAATTACCGCTTCTCGCCATTGGTACCTCCAAAGAGAACAAAACTGAAATATTCGAGATTGTAACTTTAAGTACAGCGCAATGGCAGCCTCAACATTAGGATATTGCACGGCCATTTTGAGAAAGAAAAACACTCTAACTGGCTCAGCAATTCTCTCATCACTACACACCTGTTTTTGCTGAGATGATGTTGAAGATTGGGCTCGTGATTTGCAGCTCCAGAACACAAGCTCCAACTGTTCTTTCATTCTAAGTAAAAATGAAATGACAGTGTTGAATAAACAGTGAAAGGAATTTAGAGATTGAGACACAATACCACTAATTTAAGAGGTTTTACATTATACTGTAATTTTATACATCTAGGCTTAAAAATAAACTAAGTGCACTTAACAAAAACACATCCAATCTTAAAGCATGAAGCTTTTCACACAGTACATTCTGAAATATTGTAATAACCAAAAATAAAAAATAAAAAATCTAAGAATATGCTTAAATGGATTTATAACAGATACAAATTGACTCATAATTCATGCAAACGCATTTACTACAGGTAGTTTTTACTTACTTTTTATGCTGCGTACCTGCATTCCAGAAAGTAACAAAGATGGTCAACATTTATCTAAATATGACAATATTCCATTTACACATGCATGTTTTTTTCAATTTGAAGGAATTTGAGTAATATATATCAGCCATATTTTAAATGTTCCAAATGTTAGTAATATTTCCAAAGAATACTTACAGAATGCATACACCTGTAAGCCTAGCCAACAGGCCAAAAAGAAAGATTCAAGGAGCAAGACAATCACCCGAAGATCTTCCACAGTTCGCTTCCCATTTTCTGAAAGTAAATATGCATTTACAAAAACCCTTACAGGGAATCCCACAGTTTGGCCTTGTGATTTCCAAAGTTAGCACATGTGTAGTCACATTTATATAATAGGTATATACCTATGCATGCACTGGTAGTACGAAATATGACAAATTAAGCAGTAAGCTTAAATTTTAGATCAGAATACTTGACTTCTCATATAAAGGGAACAATCATCAGAGATTTTTTCATTAGGATGTGCAATTTTGTTTATTACTTTACTCACTTGCTTTCAGAAAGAGTTCTGTTGCTAGAGCAACTGAATTAAGGACACTTAGGACAGCAGAACCAAACACATATACCAGGATATGAAGTACACCTGCAAAACAACGAGGCTGTTTTACTAAGTACATAAGAATTAGGCAAAAATACAGACTATGCTTGATTTTCAGAGGAAAATGTTTTTTTATAAGTAATTTTTTTATTGCATGAAAATAGTACCTTGCACACACTGATTTATAAACTACAGATAGTTAAATTATAAAAACGAAGGGAAAGACCGTTAAATGACAAATAATTCAGACTTGTTTGTATATGAATCAAAACCAGTTCAAAGTCTATTAAGCTCCATAATTAATTAGTAAAATTCATAGATTAAATGATACTGTACCGGGTAAATTACTCCGTTGCACAAAAGCCGCAACTGAATTCAGAATGTAGAGGAATGCCACGACACACATCAATGCCGGGAGTTCTGCAGCAACACACATATCAGTCAATTAAAATTGTGAGCTAAATATTTTATCATTGACAAAAGAAAAAAAGGTAAAAAAAAAAATAATAAAGATTCCATAATTTCAATTATGGGGCTGGATTACCATATATGATGTCACAGCATTGCCAGAAGCAATATTTCAGAATAATGACATTTAAGAGAATCTGAGAAAATAATATATAATAAAATTACAATTATTTTCCTAGGATTGTAAATTTGGGTTTATAGTATCATATATTTTAACAGACTGCAGTTATTAATAATGTAATAATGGGGGTGAGATGTGTGGTGCAGTCTGTAGGCCAGCCTTGTCTTGAGTCTATATATAAATCCCCCACTGTGGGTGGAGGTTCGATCCCCTGCCACGGCACCTTCTGAGCTGTTATCATCCCCCCTCTGTCTGTTACTCTCTCGAATTTCTCCTATTCTGAAAAATATGAAAGAAGGGTAGTCTCTCTTTTTTAAAAAGAAAAAAATTACTAACTAATGGACTAAAATTACAAAAAAAAATGTAATAATGGGGCTATTGGACAGCTCACACTTAAAGTACTGTTGTAGTGTATAGATGGGCCCCACGGTCTGGTATCTGTTAAGGCACTGTTCTAGAGCATGGATGGGTCCCACAGTCTGGTGTCTGTTAAGGCACTGTTCTAGTGCATGGATGGGCCCTGCGGTCTGGTATCTGTTAAGGCACTGTTCTAGTGCATGGATGGGCCCTACAGTCTGGTATCTGTTAAGGCATTATATTTAATCTCCATGTCATTTATTTATTCACTAGCAGTTTAATCAATTTGATGCACTGCAATTCCAATCACCACCACTTTTATCAGTCCGTTGCTGCTTTCACCACCATGTTTATCAGTTCTAGGGCAGTTTCACAGTTTCACCAAGTACAATCAAATTATCCCACCCACACTGTAGTCTATACCTATGCACTCGAATATTGACAGCTGTGTTTGGACTATCCAGCCGTGGGATGTTGCTCTTATGGAAAAGATGTTGCCTGTTTGATTTCAGTATGGCTGCCATTTAGCTCAAAGAGGCTTTACATTTCATTATTATCATATCATTATTCTTATTAATATAAAAACAGCTAGAACAGGTAAGTTTGCTGCATCAACATACGGAGCGATTGTTGTTCGGGTTAGCTAATTAATCGCACATAGTAGTTAGGTGCCCCAATATGTGACAGTATTGACACTATTGACAGAGTTGCTGTAGCCTATTATGTCAATTGCAGTCATATAATGGGACTAAACAGTTAGGGTACTGCCTGTTAGGTAACATTAGTGCTACGGGTGCAGAATTAGCTAACTAGTGTCAACTGCAGCTGGGAATGTTAGCTAGCTTGTGATTTTCATTTGCATAAGGACCCCTTTTAACCAGGGCTTGACAGAGAATTGGAACAGGGGTAATCACCCAGCAGCACAGTCAATATTGACATAGTTGCACCTGCATATTCAAGGCTGACCAGAACCAGGGGTGTATCTACCAGCATATTTTAAGATGGTTACTTCCCTGTATTTTGAACAGTGACTAAATTAATTGTAAAAAAAAAAAAGATTCACAACTAGGTGTGCGGGTTTTAGCCAAGATAAATGGTTGGGCCAGCCCTGGATGCTATTAAGTGCAACAGTGACTGACTGAGACGCAAATCTGACTGAGACTAAAATCGCAAGCTAGCTAACATCACAGCTAGGCTTGAAACTAGTTAGCTACTACTGTAAGCATAGGCTGGAAACATACTTGCATTTTCTTGCGTTACGTGCACATAAAATTGAGTCCCAGGCAATATTCATCTGCTTACTTTTTGTCTGACTGGAGCTTTAAAAGGTATATCCACTAGGGGGCAGATCAGGGCTTCTCTTGAAATGATTTTGCCATCCTTCCTGGCTTCCTGGCATTTGTTATGTCCCTAGATTACATGGGTAATGCACCTTGCATACGCATAGTGTTAATATTTGAGGATGTGCACAAAGAATGCTCTGAATGACTGAATCAATCTTACTTATGTGTTCATGTAATTTAAATCAAGCAGGTTTCCAGCCTTAGGATACCTATATGGTGCTATCATAAGCTAACATATGGTACTCCAACTGCTTAGTCCCATTTGTGACAGCAAGCGACATCCAGCAATTCTGTCAATTGTTGTCACATATGGGGCAACCTAACGGCAAACTGAGTTAGCTAACCAGCACAACAATATTAATAATAGTAATAATAATGATAAGGAAATGTAAAGCCTCTTTGAGCAAAATGTCAGACACACTGAAATCACACACCAAACATCTTTTCCATAATGAACACTATTCATTAAGGAAATAAGTTAAGTAAATAAGTTAAGCAAATACCACATTCCATACCTTTATCCTTTTCTGAGAAGATGCCCAGAAATAGAAGATAGAATGCACGGGAAAAAATGTGCTTAAGCACAGCAGTGACTTTCCCACCTAAATCTGAAAGAAATGTGTTGTCATTAAGACAGAAAAATACAATTTTATATTTAATGTATATATTACATTTCTCAGGCCATGGATGATGGTATAAGCATCTATAACAAATGACATTTTGCTGCAGTTATCATGTAGCTTTGAATTGGTGAGGTGAGAGTTAGCTCATTATCACTCATATCTCCAACCCTCAGTTCAGTATGTATATACAACAGTACAAAAATATTATACAAAAAGTACACACCGCAGTTTTGACAGCAGAGAAAAATGAAAGGCAAAATATAAAATCGATTTTCATTTATTTAGAAAATGTAAACAGTGGCTGACTGGTCATAATTTCTTGCTGAACAAAACAAGGCACATTAACGCACGCATATGACCTTTCTTAAAAACAGGGAAATATTGCTGCTACATAAAGCATGTGGGTTTGCATATGCTCAAAAACTGCGCTCTGTACAGCTAAGTAGGGCCGCGGGATCCGCTGCGATAAAAACACCAATGGTGTTAGTCACTGCTTTGGCCAGGTCTGAATGTGCAGTAGGAGGCTGCTGAAATGCGATGGGGGGAGGGCTCGTATTGCAGTCTGTTTTTTCCTCACTCCTGTAATCGGCAAATGAGTGAGAACGTTCAATGTATTGCCAGCAACATACCCAATTTAGTTTACCAATTCCGGCTTGAATGATATGGGAGGGTCCTCAAGCCCTGGCATCTCATTTGAATTTGCCACAGTGATGAAGCTGGGCAAAACTAACAACATCCAGCCCTTTGCAAGTATTACACAATCAGTGGGAACTCTGAGTTTTGAACTTAGTTACACCTGTGTGTAAAAGCAAGACTGTAATTGTTTGGTACATAGCACATACTGAACCTAATGTCCTGTACCAAATCGTTTCTGTTAAAGCACCACACTGTGGTGCATGGATGAGCCCCAAAGTCTCTGATCAAATCCTGCCAGTGCAGACTGAGGACAGTGGCTCTTTAGGGTGACACACACAGGGTATGGGAGGGTTCAGCTGAGACCTCTTTCCAATTCAAGAAAATGCTAGATTGCCTACAACGGATACCGAAGTGGCAGTTCATTTTTGTGGCTCATATCCAACACACAAATTCAGCAAGATGGGGAAGCAGGTTGTGTGCTGGTGCATGAATGCTGCTTCAAGGAACATTACATTACACTACATTACAGGCATTTGGCAGATGCTCTTATCCAGAGCGACGTACAACAAAGTGTATAACCATAACCAGGAACAAGTATGACGAAACCCCTAGAGAGAAGTACCGGTCCAAGTGCAGGGAACAACCACATAGTCCAACTTGGACCCTGATGGTTAAACTGATTAACACTAACAACGAGAACGGCAACAACGCAATCTATGGAAAAAATACAAGTAGTCGTTAAGACAGTTAATGCACCTAAGTCACCTACGAAACAGCTGCCTAGTTACAACCCTAAGTTTAGTCATTTACAGGGGGGAAGGGAGGGATGGGGAGAGGTGCAGCCTGAAGAGGTGAGTCTTCAGTCGTCGTTTGAAATGGGTCAGTGTCTCCCATGATTCTAAACATAAATAAGCATGGTAGCTACTATTATTTCAAGACACACTTGATAAAGATTGCTGTTGCTATTATTCCTAACTCCTGTTGTCTTCATTGTGTAAGGAAAACTTGGAATATTTGGCACATTGGTTCACAGGCATAGAATATGAAGGTACTAAATGACCAAGCATCTAGATTTCGATGAATATTTCAAGAGAGTGGGCATGCTTCATGGAAGGGAATGACTCTCCTGAAACCTTGCCGAGATTACTTTGGGAAACTAGTAAAGCTGTACTTAGGAAAAATACTGTCCTACTCAATATAAAATAAACAGAGCTTGAAAACTACCTGGAACAACAGAAATTACATACCTATAGAAGATACCAATGCAAACACTCCCACAGAACAAATTGAAAATGGAATTAAGAAAATTCCTAATAAATTATATTTTAGATAAACAAACATGTTTTATTGCACAGCTACACAATAACATAAAAACACAGCAAATCAGGAAAATATCTTGCAAACCAGTTAAAACTGAACAAGGACAGTAATCCCAGCAATGAAGAACTCAACAGGGAGGACCATGCACATCCCTCAAGACATAAGACTTTTACAGACTTTTTATAATGACCTTTACACCTCTTATCGTGAGGTGTAAATCCCTGCACTTCTTGGTAAATTGTATTTGTCCTAATACTCTAGCTTAATCTTCTGCCTAGTTTGGCTTTGCAGATGTTAGACCAGGATAGTGTTCATTGTTCTCAGCTAGAAATAGCTGTACAAAATAAGTAATTGTACCTTACTGAACCCGTGTTCAGCAGTTGTCTACGATCATGAAAATGCACTTCTTGTACATCGCTTTGGATAAAAGCGTCTGCCAAATGAATGTAATGTAATGTAATGTAACCTGACAGCATAGTCATCAGCTCCTTTTTAAACAACATAGACCTTCCAAAACTAGCTAAAGAGCTTGCTGATTCATTGGAAGCACCACTAATTCCACAAGGCACTTGATGCTAAAAGAATAAGGCACTGGGACCTGATGGCTTCCCTGTTGAGTTCTTCAGGCACTTTTGGCCAACCATTTCATCATTATTATCAGAATGGCAAGGGAAATAGCTCCTCCAATTCATCAGTACTGATATTAAGATCATCAACAAAGTACTAACTTCCAGAATTGAAAAGGCCACACCACTAATTATTAATCCTGATCAAACTGAATTTAATAAAGGAAGACACCATCTGCAGACTCACTGGGAATTTCCTTTTCGTAACTACAGAACTTTGGTTTTCATGAGTCATTCTTTCGCTGGAAAAGGATAATGCACAATGAACCTAAAGCCACAGTTTACACTAATGGACTAACATCATAAAGTTTCACTTTGCACAGGGGTACCGGCAAGGAGTACTCTTCCTTCCTGGGGGTTCGCTCTCCCTCCCTGTTTGCAATTTTAATTGAACCGCTAGCTGCTGAAATCTGACAAAATGGCAACATCAAAGGAATTCTAATCTTCATATGCAAGTCCTAATATGCAACATAAAACCAGCCTTTATGCAGACAATGTATTACTCTATTTACAAGACCCGCACAACTCTATACAAGAAGCCATCACACTCATCAGTACCTTTTCCACAACATCTAACCATTCCATAAATTGGGCCAAATCCACAATCCTACAGCTTCTTGCGGATGAATGGAATGCAACAGCCACCCTTCCTTGTACCCACAAGCAACATAAGGTATCTGGGCATCAGTATTTAAACCAAGATGTCCAAATGATTTAATCTTAATTCAAACCCATTACTCAGACAACACAACTTCCTCTAATGGGCAGTTTCTACTTTCTCTCAAGGGCAGCATGTCACAACAATTTAAATAATAATCTTATCTAAACTCAATTACCTATTTTCTATGATCCTGACTCAACCAACTGGTTCTGCTCTTTAGACTCCACAATAACCCATTTTTACTGGAAAAACAAAAGACCAATAATCGAATTAGCCACCCTGCAGAAAAATACATCTCAAGGTGAGCTTGAAGCAAGGAGCGAGGGCTCCATGGAGATGATTCCTTTGGCATCTGCTGTGTTACATGCACAGTTATCACCACACACCTGCAATCCCTAAAGGAGAGGTTTGAGCGCTACTTTCCCATGACAAATATCAAAGATCACAACTGGATCCGTGACCCGTTCAATCCACTGTCTTCGACACACAATGAGGTTTGGAGAGGTACCCCTTGATGAATTCTGGCTATCTGCAGCACCGGCGTACCCCATCATCTCCGGGCATGCTATTACAGAACTTTTACATTTTCCCACCACCCATCTGTGGGAACTTGCATTCTCCACTCTTGCCTTCATAAAAAACAACAGAGGTCTTGCCTTTCAGTGGAGGAAGACTTGCGACTGGCCCTCTCTTCAATATCACCAAGGATAAAAAAGAATTTGTGCACGTATCCAGGCGCATGTCCCATTAACCCGGTAAGTCGACATTTCTAAGACTAACAATTTACAGTAATATGTTTTCTTGTAACATTTTTGTTGGCAAATTGTTTTCTCTTTTATTTAAAAATGATGATCACATTTCTTGTGAATTGTTGGGGGTACATGAAGTGTGAGATTCTTAGGCTATGTTTATAATTATAATATTTATTATTTATATTTCATTGAGCTATTTTAGTCCCTCTCTATTAAATCTCTCATAGTTTGCCCTTTGGAGGTACTCCCCTTGGGGACTGAGTGTCACTCTGCTGAAATGCGGAATTGATGGATCTGACCAATTCATTTTGACTTTCTGAGGTTATCATTTTTTTGGCTGATTTTTTTTTACCTGATCCAGGTTATGTTCAGTTGCACATATTTTGATGCTGATTGCATGTTGTGCAATTTCATGCTACAATCCATTTCAGTATATCATAAATGATGTGTTTGTATAATGGTGTGGGGGTGTTGGAGAACCAGAAGCGACTAATATAGGGGAACGAAAAGCTAACGCTACAGGAAGCGTTAACCACAAAGTCCCGAAAGACAAAGGAAAGGGAACACCCGAAAGTAAAACACAAAAAAAAAATAAGATCCTTAGGAGAGCAACTCCCGCACACAAAGGATCATAAATAACAAAAAAAACACGGAGTAAAAAGCCACTCTGAAGGACCACCTTGTCCAGCCGTAAAACTGTCTCGCGAAACCAAAAACGACCCGTGAAAACCAGGGCGAAAAAGAAGGGGACCAGTGGTACAGAGGCAAAGCTCTGGTACCAAACCCAAAACTGGTCTTAAAAGAAAATAGACAACTGAGTAGCAAAAATTACTCAGCGAAAAGAAAAACCTGAGACGCAGCTCAGAACACAAACAAAATACATTACCAGGGACAACGTCCTAATACCCACACAGATAGCGCTGATAGCTGTTCTGTCAGTGCTTATAAAGGCACCTCCCCAGGTGAAAATAATTGGGAATCAGACACCTGGAACAAATTACGAAATTCTCAAAGGCCGGGTGCCTTCTAGTGGCAGCACAAGGCCACTACACCCCAGAACCATGACAGTTTGTGTGTGTGTGAGTGTGTATATACCTGTTACCTGTGAAAAGACTGTTGTGTTATTGTGCTATTAATGAAGTAATGTTTTGTTTTAGCATCAGATATGTTATCACTGGTTGATGCTGGTTCCATGTTGAGTTCTTGCTCCAATACATTTCAATGCATATTTTTGATAAATAATGAGATTGTCTGTGATTTAAATGAGCCTATACCTGTTTTATAATCATTTGACAGTCTAGTGTAACCTATGTGCAATAATGGGCAAATCTTCATAATAAAAGATTTGCCCCATTAAAACATAATGTCTTGTGACATTCTTCATAATAGATTACTATGGCTTTAAGTTGGTGTACCTTGAGCTTGTGGTTTTGTTGTGGTAAACGCCTAGCGCCCATGACGCCGGCATCCTGAGATAGCTCAACTCAGACATTCTGCGCTCCTGCAACAAAATTATGAGTGGAAAACACAAACTCTGTGTTCTAGCTTTATTAGTAGATGATTCAGGACAACTATGCCAAATACAGAGTTTTGCAGCACCACCATTGTCGTGCTGGTTGTCCATTTACCAAGAACCCCCCTCCCTGCAGTCTCATCTATAACTACACGCATGATACACTGGATAATAGTGTCTATCTGGGCATACATGAAATTATTTTACTACTAAAAATTTGTATTCCGTCGTAGCAACAAGATAAAGCCAACAATAGCTGAAGGTATGCCAGTAAAGCTGTGAAAAACACTGCTCACTGAACACTGAAATAAACAAGACGAATTTAAAAAAATTATATCATGTCATTCTACTGTCAATATCTGGAACTAAATATGGAATAAATATACACCCCTACCATTGGTTTTACGCATAAAGATGTCCCTTTCGAGACTGAGTGGTCAAATATTGTCTTGGACAACCTGTTTGTGAAATATACGCTCATTTGTGACACCTGTATACCTTCCAAAATAGCTGTGTGTAATACCACACGTTACACATGTTGATAACTGTGTTGTTTTCCTTTGTGGTACAATTTGGCTTGATCGACAATGAATCTATCCAATAGGTGACAGAATAAGATTTCGAACGATGCATAATATGTCTAATTTTACTTTTGGAATAGCATTTTATAGCTCAGTGTAACCGAAAGTTTTGTCTCATTATCGCATCATTACACATTCAGTCTGTGGTAGCAGTAAAAGACCCTGCACCTGGTGAAATTTTACTTTCACCATTTCTTGGAAAATATTATTATTCTTGAGAACTTCTGAGCATGGCTAAGGCATATGTTTGCTGACAGACCTAGCTGATATACTGTTTTTTGGACTACGTAGAACAGGGAACGACTCCATTGATTCTGTCTCTGTCTCTCTGAACAGATAAGATTTCATCACCCAAATGTAAGTGTTACTGCTGAAAATATTTCAGTTCTATACGTTATTTATGAAACTGAGTGTATTTGAATAGGTTAGTGGTATTTTATAATGAGGTTATTTCACACTGTAAAGTAAGTGTTCGTTGATAGCTAAGTAGCGTTTTTTTTAATGCACCAGATGTGGCATGAAGCTGGAACATTGCCAAAACGTGGTGGACGGTTGAATATTGTTTTAATGTCATCCCATCCCCATACAATAAAACATTACATACTGTATAGAACAGAAGAACATATGAGAGTTAATGATTACACATTTGGGTACTGTACCACATTGTGTGATTATGTTTTTGCATTATTTTTTTCATAAGAGGCACATTTATGTGCTTTATAATAGACAAAAAGCATTTTATTCATTTTTGGAGCAATTTTGGGTATGTTTCTGGACCCCAAGATATTTTTGGCCACTGTACTGATGGAAAGCCTGTAACTCCCGCTTGAAAATTATGCAAAAGTGAGTTTCAAAACAGTTGATTTGTACTGAAACACATGATTGTTGTGCTTTACAGAAATGCATAATTTACACATTTTGGATAGATTTGGAGACACTGGGTACACTGCTTACTTTTTGCTGCATAGATGTTTAGTAGTTCTGCATATCCACCCTTAGATTTTACGCACTTGTGGTCAAGGAGTTTTTGATCCAGAACATGTATAGTTTAACCTGTTTTATAAATGGGATCTCTCAGTATTTCATTGCAAACTAAAAAAGAGCAAATCCATTTTTTGATTTTTTGCCAAGACAATTGCATTTGTGGCACTTACTTTTTTTCCAAAAATATGAATATAAACTAATCTAATGGTACAAATCTAATGGTCCTGCTTCATTTAAGCCACATTTCAAGTCTCCGTGATGCTCACATCTGGAGTTTGTTACGACCCAAGCTATAGTCATGACAAAAGCTTTAAATAAGGTACCCCCTAAATGGGCAAAGATTGGGCAGATTTGGCATGTGTGCAAAGGGGTTAAAGTGTGCTCTTTTTCCAGTAAGGGGCTGTGACCGGGGAACTCCCAAGTCGAGAGGGAGCTGCACCGACTGTAAGGAGCTGGAAAGCTGCTGTGGGGCTGTTTGGCTGTTTTGATTATTTTGTCTTTGATATTTTAGTTTGTTGTGTTAATTTATTAATTAATTTTTTGTACCTTGATCCCATGAGGGTGAATGGCGAAGACGTTTTGTTTAATTTCTGTAGAATCATGCGCTCTCTCTCTCTAGCCATTTAAATAAAGACCAGTAAATTCCCGAATTCAAGTATCTACCGGTGTATAACTCTTCTGTTCACCAAAGTAGTGTGTCGCGGCGTGTGACACTCTGCTTTACAGAATCTGCTTTATACGCATTGGTGAATATCTGCGTTCTTCTAATGAAATATTTAATTCAAAATAGGAGTAAACTTCCATTTGGTTTCTAATGAGATATTCAAAAGCTGATCTAGTTTACCTCCTAATATATTCATGTTTGGTCTCTTTGGAAAGACTGTAAGACAATGAATCTTTTCATAATAATATCACAGAGCTTTGCCCTGCCTCCAGGAACACAAGGCAACTTTAATATGCAAATTTGTCAGTTTTGCCCGCAACCACACCCCGACACTTCAGTGCATAATGTATGAAAGTAACCTTTAATATAAGTTGAGAATCTGCACTTTAACCACACATGAATTGTTTGATTACAAATCTAAAATTTCACAGTCAAATCAACATTACCCAACATCATAGAGGGCACTGTATATACACGCAAGCCTTGTTGTTCCTTTGCTATTCACATAAATTATATGGATTCAAGATTCTCCTTACAAATCAAAACAGCCCTTTATCAATCACAATATAAGAAGCAAGTTATACTCACATGCATATCTTTCACTGCACCAGTCTGATTTCCACTTATCCAACAAATTTCTTAAATCAGGTACAACAAACCACAATAAAAACACTGAAAAACAGAAAGATAGATAATAAAGATGTTTTGTTATAAACAGACACTTGTGAATCCCTTTGATATAAAATATACATATATATTAAATATAAGTAATATAGTAAAACACCATGATTACTAGTGTTTCGAATGAAAAATCCCAAAATACACGAAGAATTAATTCCCATATGCAAAACTTAATGTTTATTTTAAAAGGCTAAAATTTCAGCCATGAAATATAGCTGATCTATTTTGAATAGACAATGGCCAGTAGCCTTTTTCCAGAATATGCCATAAGTCCTCAACTGGATTTAAATCTGTTGCCTGAGAAGGCCAGGACATATGGATAATGCCAGTGCCATGCTCCTCAATCCACTGTCTGACTATGATGGATTGTCTTTCTATGATAATTTAATTGCACATAACCCTGGAGACATATGACATAAAACTACTCATGATCTGTTTCCAAGGGCATTTTTCAGCTTCAAAGACACCCTCTCTCTGCAGGAAAATTAAATAAACATGGTCTGAAGATGGTCACTATGTACCATTAAGAACTGCCATTAACCGTGCCTTATAACTGTGTGAATGCACCCAAGCCATGCCAGATAAATGTACCGTACATACACCATTATGAAACCACCAAAACCCATTCCTGGCAGACCGAAGCACTCAGATGTACAGTTCTTAAGGTTGGCAGCATTTTGCCACTGTTCTGTAGTCCATAGCCTGCACTCCTTGTACTTTCAATGAATGCATGGACCTCACAACTCTGGAGTATGTAGTTTCATCTGCTGTAACCCTTCGGTACCCTGGCAGAGCAGGGTACACAGGGCTGATGTAGGCACTCTGTTGTGGGAGACAGCTGTGATGTAGCATGGAAGTAGTTTGCCCATTGGGAAAATGTCGCGGTTATGTTGTTTACCGTGAAATGAAATTTGTGCCAAAAGTATCAGAAAACATCATACTTTTGATTCAGATTTGTGTAAAAATTATCAAGCAAAGAAATAAAAAAAGAAAAATATTGGTTTCAAGAGTAAAACTTAAGACTTTTGAGTTTGGAACAACTATGCCGGTGCAAACGATTAGTTTTGCTTGATACTTGATAAAATGTTTTGTTTGATCATTTTGACACATCTGATTCCGTAGCAAAGCAGTGGTATGCAACATGGCCGCAACATCTTTCCAATGGGAAAACTACCTCCACGCGATGTAGGGACTAGCTTCCACAGATGGAAAGTGACAGCAGTTCTCTGTGTGCTGTCTGGGTAGCAATGTTTTTCCTTAAGAATTCCATGCTGATATCAAAGTAGACCTGGGGGTGGACTATGAGGTGAGATTACAGGTTTAGCAAGGTAACTTAAGCTTTAACTCTGGGTTTTCTGTATCACAAAGCTGGCTCTTTTAATCAGGGTATATTGCCATGGTAACTTATGCTGCACAGCTGACTTGGTCTGGGACAGGTTATGGTTATATTGGATTGAAACACACAAAAGCACCACTCTTTGACCAATCAGCTCCTTTGAAAAAGGTGTCTCCATTCCTGCAGGATCTCATCTGCAGTCTCTTTGCAGGGCAGAGATTATTTACAGACTGAACTAATTTGCTGGCTTTCTCTGAAAGATCTCTACACAAGATATACAGAACTGGCACAAATTATGGAAACACTAAGCTTAAAGAAGATACTCTTAAAACTTTCATCTGTGTCTATTGTTGTTTCTCAGAGCCATTTTCATCAGTAAAAATGTATCTGAAACATCTATCGTCTTGACCACGAGTGACATTAGGTGACCATCAGTAATTAAAAATGCAGTATACCAACCAAAAAAGGAAAAAATTGTTTTCTTTATATTCATATTTTAATTTTATGTTTAAAAATACAGAATAAATAAATACTGTGTACATGTTCAAGCTGATGATAAAATTTCCAACTGCAAGATACTTTAGACTGCTCAATTATGTAGGTATGGACTAATACACCTCGGAAGATGTAATTATATATTGATTGTTTAACACAAATGCTAATTATTTAATTTTTGATTCATGTTGATATTACATTTATTACATATTACATGTATTATGCCAAAAAACGAAACTGTGGCAAGATATTCCATTAATCATCAAGCATGCAGTGTGTGATGATTAATGCAGTGTTTCCTATTATTTGTGCCAGTACTGTAAATTTGCAGTGGAGGGAATACAGTACATGTGCAAGCTTCTTCAACCCTAAACATTATATCTGGCTCCCTCAAATATAGGCCAATGGTGTTGAGTTCATGAATAAACATTGGTGTGATTGCTTCAGGCAATATTTTAAATATCCTGTATCAAGTTTAAGGTTTATAAGCTCTAGAATGTGCAGTTTGCACTTTAGAAATAAACTGTAGGACAATTGGTGAGAGTGTAGAATTGATTCGTTATCTGTGTTAAGGTAAATAAGGTATTAACAAATTTACACTAGTAGCAATCTTTTTGCCAACGCTCGTCCCTGGCTTTGATGGCAGCAATGGTGTTACTTTTTGCAATTATGATTGTTTTATGTTCTTCATATCCGTCCATTAAATCAGTCCATATCAGTCTTTTTTCCTCAGGTGAATAATAGGCTGCTCAAGTACGGTCCATGCTGTACAGCTATAGGCTCATTTTTACAGACACTGCCACTTTTAAGGGAACGCACACAGAGCTTGATTGACAAAGCCCATGTTCACTGAGAAAGCTGATAACCACCTTTGGGATACCTATGCCTGAGTGCAGTTGTTAGGTTTTGTCAAGTCTGTGAAAGCAAAGAAACCCTGAGTATGTTAACCTGCCCAGGGGTGTCAAACTCAAGTTGTGTCTGCAGGTATCTGTGGTCTTCTTTCAGTCAGCAGCCAATGCAGGCCTTGAGAACAAGGTGTGTAGATTATGTAGACAGCACTTCCATTGTTCTAAAGATTTTTTAATTAATTGATTAGTACACACAGATGCATTGTGTGTCTAGCAAAAGGCCAGTAGGCATCTTAAATCACTTGTGGGTAATTAATTCATTAACAATGTACAGGTTGTTTCAGTCTTGGTACAATCAACCTCAATAACCACGAGGTGAAGTTACCACAACAATGTTAAACAAAATATAGAACAGAAAAAAATGCTAAATCAGATATATCCACGTTTGTTGTCTGCATTTCATATACATACTTTAAGGTGATCCCATGTAGATTATTTAGCCAATAAAAAACTTAAATGAATTACTGGTGGAGAAACACACTGCAGATGCAGCAGACACTGCTGCGCAACAAGACTGCATTTTAAAGGCCAACTTACCCGCTGTGAAACCATACGCCGAACGTGTGAAAATCAGAAAGAATACTTCTGTTTGAATGATCCCATTTAGGTAGTTATACCCTGAGTAAAACCCTGCAAGTACAGAAAAGGACAATGTTTGCAGCATTTGGTTACTTATACATGTGGACACATCTCAGTCTTGCCTTTTTGGTGCACATAAAGCCGCTAGGATCAGATGTCCATTTGGACATGCTGTACGAGGACACCAGTAAGGTGAAACAGTGATGTGTAGGAGCTTAAACTTGAGAAACAGATGGACAACAACAGAAACACAGGAATGCACTAATAAGCAGGCAGAGAGAAATCCACAATGACAACCAGATCTCCACCTATCAATGTATCAAATTAATCACCTGACAAGCAAATGGAACAAATACATTTTGCTAAACAATAAGCAATATGCTACAGAACTGAAATGATTAAGCAAAAAACTGTATGTGACTTTGACATTTTTCCAATTTTAAGGTACTTTAACTAATAACAAGTACCATTTTTTGCATCACCATTCTACTACCATACCATGCCTACCATACTAATGCTTAAATCACCATGCCTACACTATAAACCTTCACCTTACCTATCCTAGTTACCCACGCCATAGTAAGTTGGCTGTATTGCTAAATAATTCTGCACTAGGCATGCTATTTATTAAAATAACTTTTAAGGCTATACAATAGCATGATACATAAACTTTATCATTACTGTATCTATACTATAGACCTGCAGACCTGGCGTGTACCATAGAAAACTATACCCAGAAAAACACAAAGCATGCATGGAAGCAAATGTTCTAGCTCTACAGTAAGAAAAGAGTGGGTTCACATGTAAAGTTCCTTCAGACATTCTTACTGCAATACATGTTTATGTATGAAATGCATGTGTGTGTTGACATTTCAGTGAAACAGTGATACTTTCATTTTGAAATGTTCTTTTCTGAAAGAAAGGCAGGCTGCACTTAAGACATTTATAAACCAATAATTATTTAAGGTAAGTTCTCCACAGTTACATAATGCTGCAATATATCCCACTGGACATCTGCAGCCAAACACTGATTATACATACAAGTATTTGTGCAATGTGGCTTTTGCTATATTTTACAATATAGTCTTACCTGAAAAAATAGCCGATAAATTGAACAATAGCACAACAGCAAACATGAATCCAGAAAATAGTTTTTGTCCTGCATCTGGGGCTTGGTATGTCAAAACATTATGGAGAACAACTGATTTGAAGAGAAATGAAAGACAATTAAATTGTGCACAGGACACTGATGGAAAATTAAAACTAAGAAGGAAAATGTTAAAATGTTATAAATCAAGTACATTACTGACAAATAATGGAAATACTGTGCTTAGAAAAATAAGTTTATCATAATTTCCAGTATTTATAAATTCACAATGCAATATGCGTACTTGATAACTTGTCTTATGCAAAGTAGCAATCAGCATGACTGATTTTATCGAAAAAATATCAACAATACATTAAGCATTACATGCACCGTATATATGGATTATGCTATTAATGTACATGAAGAGATTAATGTACAGTACGTGATTCATTGTAAGGCATTAATTATGTTATAAATGCGGGCCGGCTGGGGTGCACAGTGAGTAAAGGCATTCTCCATAAGCACATTCTGCACTAATTCATTAGCCAGTCTAGGTGGGTCTAAAGAGGTCACACAGCATTCCCTGTCCTGACAGGGGGGCGACATAGCTCAGGAGGTAAGAGCGGTTGTCTGGCAGTCGGAGGGTTGCCGGTTCGATCCCTACCCTGGGCATGTCGAAGTGTCCCTGAGCAAGACACCTAACCCCTAACTGTTCTGGTGAATGCCTGGCATTGTAAAGTGCTTTGGATAAAATCACTATATAAATGCAGTCCATTTACCATTTACCAGGGGCAGTGCAGGATTCTACTGCAACCTCAAATTACATCTCTAAACCTTTACTGGGGGTCGGCCACTTCAGGGTTAACAAGACCCTGCGCCGGCTCCACCAACACTTATACTGGGGCCGGTGCAGGAGGGACGTTGGGAGCCACTGCTGGCACTTATACTGGGGCCGGTGCAGGAGGGACGCTGGGAGCCACTGCTGGCACTTATACTGGGGCCGGTACAGGAGGGACGCTGGGAGCCACTGCTGGCACTTATACTGGGGCCGGTACAGGAGGGACGTTGGGAGCCACTGCTGGCACTTATACTGGGGTCAGAGCAGGAGGGACGTTGGGAGCCACTGCTGGCACTTATACTGGGGCCAGTGCAGGAGGTACGTTGGGAGCCACTGCTGGCACTTATACTGGGGTCGGAGCAGGAGGGACGTTAGGAGCCACTGCTGGCACTTATACTGGGGTCGGAGCAGGAGGGACGTTGGGAGCCACTGCTGGCACTTATACTGGGGCCGGTACAGGAGGGACGTTGGGAGCCTCTGCCACCGCTGTGGGGCCCTCTCAGCAAAGAAAGGGCCAGGGGGCCAGGAGAGGGTGCTGCTCCCGCAGTCGTGAAGCGGGGTACTGATGGAGAGGGTGGCGGTGGACATCCTGGGGGCGTTTCCTGTTACCGACGGGGGGAATCGATACATGCTGGTGGCCATGGACTACTTCACTAAGTGGCCAGTGGTGTACGTGATTCCCTCATAGGAAGCGTCAGTGGTGGCGGAGTGCTTGGTTGCTGGCATGTTCTTGAGGGTTCGGGATGCCCCAAGAGCTACACTCTGACCAGGGGAGGGTCTTCGAGAGCCAGCTGCTGACCAGGGATCATTTGAGCAGTCCTGGCACCGCGCAGAAGCACAATTAAGACCTGTACTGATCAGGATGCGTGGCACTTCACAAATGGCAACCACCCACATTGCCATCCCATTTTGCAGCGGGATTTTGAAAGGGCATGGACTGCTGTGAAGAGGGCTTTCATCAGGATTGTAGCCCATTTCTTTACAAGGGAGGGAGGGAATGTGTTTTAGTGACTAGTTAGTTGTCTAGCTGCCGCAGTCTGCTCATAGTGTTCTGCATCATAATGTTAACTTCTGGGTGTGTTTTCCATTGCAGTATCTAACTAGCTACTGAGAGTCTGTAGCGAGTCGCTGATTGGTTCATTTGAAAGGGTACATGTATTTGCAAACAGCCACAAGCGACCTATAAAAACAGTGTGCAGCCTAAGTTCGTGGCCAGTCTTACAAGTGTGTTGCTCATTTGCCTTCTCCGCTGTTTAATAAATCGCCATGGATCTGCAGAGATCAGCCTGGTCTCATAATAAAAGTGCTACAATAATATCAATACCCTGTTTACCTTTTTAAGCCATATGATATAATAAGAAAAATGCAAGCAATAGTGATAAGCCAAAAGAATTTTAACAAAGTGTATATTGCACTGTTTGAATGGTGTAGAGCTGGTCTCCCACACTCATTGTGTCTCTCATGCAAGTAGCTCACATTGACTAACTCCATATAGGTGCAATGCCTAAATAGACAACATTGCACTGCATAACCGAACATAGCTTGCATATCAGATAGTCAAATTGAAATGAACAATTTCTTGCATCTGTGTTATGTGTACATGCATTAATATTTGTGGAACATTTATAACACCACCAAAATGGCACAATGCAGCAGTGCAACCTGGTTTAGTTTGGTCTAAAACACGAACGTATTCTTGAACACCTAATTTGCACAGCGCCGAATGTTTCTATTAATATGCCCTTAATTAGCAGTGCCAGTTTGCGGGAGACTAAACTAGCAATTCCGCTTATGCCCAGACACGTTTGTGCTTACGTTGTCATGAAACAGGGCCATTGTCTACTTCAGCAAAGCCATACACAGCCAAACTATTAATAATATCTAAAATGCTAAAAGCATAGCAACAAATTGATTGTTTTTAAACCATGTGATATAGAAAGGAAATGCAACCTAATGTATGTTAAGCCACCAAAACTACTGTATGCTGTTCGTACACTTACCAGAATTTACCCCTGTTGTAATGACAAAACTTTCCAAAGGCAGAGCCACGTTTTTCAATCTATCGTAACCTGTAAAAAGAAACCAGTTATTTTAACATTTTTACTGCAGCAATACTCATGATGTCCTAATATTTCTGTTAGGAGACATCCAGTGCCTGTATTATTTTTCTGTTTCTAGTCCGGATAATTTTCATGGCCACACCACTACATCTCCATCTCTGTCGCTGGATACAGCCTGTGGCTTATGCTCCGCCTCTAGGAAGGTTTTAGCCACAGAAAACTGGCCGGTCACCCAACCCTGACTCACTAAAAGCTCAGTTCTAAAGTATTTATAGTTACTGCTGCTTCTTGACAACTCAGCCTTACTAGAATGTATTAGCCAAATCATCATCAGCAAAATACAATGTCATTTTATTAAATATGCTATATTAATTTTCTTCATGAAATTTCTGGACAAACTCAAATCACAGCATCAATCTGGATGAGGAGTGAGGCTCCTGTTTGACTAACTATTGTTCTTCAAAAACAGATAATGAAGTCTTACTTCCCCAGCAGTAACCACTACAATTTATAATTTATTCATTTGCCACACACTTGTAGCCAGAGACGTTCCATGGCCCATGGGGGCCTGTTTCAAAATTATATCATAAGACCCTCTCCTCTTCGTTTAGAGGGGAAAAGAGCATACCCCAGCCTAACCCCTGACCCTCACCCCACCTCACCTCATCCCACCCCTGCTGAGTCTCTTGACCTCTGTACTCTTAGGTCCTGGTTACACCCCTGATTTTACCCCACATGAACGCTCTGCTGCAATTACCCACATAATGAGTAAAAATGTAATAAATAAATTATATGTTACACTACATACAATTATTTTATTTGGGCAGCCCACCCAAACAGATTTGCCCCTGCCCAAAAAGATTTTTCAGCAACACACTATACTGTACTTTGTATTTATAATTTTTTCCTTCAAATGTCGAAGTGCTATACAACTGACTCATATTGCTGTGCAAACTGTCCCTCCCCACTCCCTCTCATAGCTCGTAGCTGATGCAAGTAGAGTTAAGCAGCCACACATCAGTGTGTGAATGTGAAGGTAATGGGGAATGCACCCATATCTGTGCCAGATAACAAAGTGATTTAACTTTGTCAAAATCAGTCAAATTTAGCCGTTGTTATGCAACGTTTCCTCAAAAGACAGTGTCCTCTGCCCCTAGCCCCACTGCAAAGTTATCAACATTCTTTGGATTAACGTTAGCTAGCATTTAGCAAGCATCAACATTTAGCCAGCTAACGTTAGGTTCTGTGCTTGTACTCTGCACCACCACAAATAAATTTTCAACCTGTGGGAAACACTGTATTGACATAAAATCTTGTAATATTGTAGGCAATAAATGGTGTATTTTGTACATATGTTCACAAAATGCTGTATTATAAAACAAAAACATACCAGGAAGTACATATGGAGCCACCTTAAATATCACAAGGATCCTCGTGAGATTTATTGCACTGCAAACATAAGCCTCTCCAACAAAGCCTGAAAAACAAAAATAACATCAAAATATATGCAATGACAAATGTGTAACTATTTTTGTTTTTGCTTTTCTCCCAATTTTCTCTCCAATTACAATGGCAAATAAACAATGTTAATAAAGTTTTTAAAAAATTTAAACTGACTTAAATAATAATCCATCCAAAGGAACAAGTAAAATGTTTTATGATTTCAAAAAAATAATCAAGCATATCAAAGGTCATCTAACAATGGTATGATACACCTACAAATGCTATTCATTCATCCATTCATTCAGCTTTTTATTTTAGACTAATCTAAAAAAAGGTCCATAGCAGGAAAAAAATAAAAAGAAAACAAACAATGGCAGTTTACAATAAAAAACAAGAAACGATGAAGTACAAAAGCTCCTGTGGTGTGGGGATGGCTGGTTTAAGCAGCCACACCTGCCCTGGGTCAAGCTAATTAGACCTGGCCAATTGGATAATTGGTTAAGAATTAGATAATTGGCCAGGCTAATTGGACCCAGGAACAGGAGTGGCTGCACCTGTGCGTAGTGAGGTAATCACTGCGCACAGGTTAAATCTGCCATCCCCACTCACACGGGGAGCTCTCTGTCATGACAGGGTTTAAGATCTGCTCATTTGGCTGTACCACCTTGCCAAACCCTCGTAAAATAAACCTGGACTGTTGGAACATCTTCTCCCTGTGTCTCTGTGCTGGAGGGCCCCAAGGAAAGCCACTTTGGTGGCCTGTGGCAGGCGTGTTTGCCACAGCTCCATTTATGACCCATGTAAAAAGTTTACAATAAAGCCTCCTACACCTGTGACATCACATATTTGACTGGAATCAAACACAGCTCTTCACAGGATTGACTGGTACCTTAATAATGCTATACTTTGACTCAACCAGTTGACACATTTATACATGAGATTTCTTATGCTTGACAGGTACATATTATCAAACATCTGCTTAGCACTGTGACATCCTGGCACATGAATTAATAACTGCATTGCATAGCTCAGGAGGTAAGAGCGGTTGTCTGGCAGTCGGAGTGTTGCCGGTTCGATCCCCCGCCCTGGGCGTGTCGAAGTGTCCCTGAGCAAGACACCTAACCCCTAATTACTCCCAACGAGCTGATTGGTACCTTGCATGGCAGCCTTTCATCGTTGGTGTGTGAGTGTGAGTGTGTGTGAATGGGTGAATGAGAGGCATCAATTGTAAAGCGCTTTGGATAAAAGCGCTATATAAAATGCAGTCCATTTACCATCATTATAAGCCACTTTACATTTCTGCATATAGCCTTTTGTGTAGGTACACCACTAGTGAGCAGTATACAGGGGCATACAGAAAGCTCTAAACAATGGTTTGACATCGCCTATGCACAGATGAAATTTACGTACACTATATGACCGAAAGTATCTGGACACCCCTTCGTCTGGGGCTGATTTTCATGGTTTGAGCTAAGCCCCTTACAGGGAAGGAAAATCTTAATGTTACAGCATACAATCACATTCTAGATGTCTGTGTCTGTGCTTTCCCAACAGTTTCAGTAAGGTCCTTTCCTGTTTCAGCAGGACAATGCCCCCGGGCACACAGCGATGTCCATACAGAAACTGTTTTGTTGAAAACAGTGTGGACGACCTTGACTGGCCTGAACAGAGCCCTGACCTCAACCCCATCGACCACCATTGTGATCAATTGGAAAGACAACAGTGAGCCAGGCCTATTCGCCCAATCAGTGCTCAACCTCACTAATTATCTTCTGGCTAAATGGAAGCAAATCCCTGCAGCAATGCTCCAAAATCTAGTATAAAGCCTTCCATAAGAATAGAGGTTGTAAGGTGGACCAACTTCATGTTAATGCCCATAATTTTGGATGAGATGGAAGGCTTTTTACTAGATGTTGGGGCATTGCTGCAGGGATTTTCTTCCATTCAGTATGACGTACTGTAGCACAAAACCATAAAACAGATTTAAACATAACTTGTTTAATCGAATGTTCAAAGTGAAACTGTTCGATATTTGTATTGATGATTTTTTTCTTTTTTGCAAACAAAATGTGTTCAGATATCCTGGACAGTTTTCCTGAACAGTTTTAAGTTATTTTGATACAGCAGTTTTAAAGCAGCTCATGAAGAAAGAGAAAGGGTTTGTCTATTTAGATTTTCAGACTTCTACTGTACATAAAGTAAAATGGCAATAAGAGAAAAGAATTAAGTTAATAAAAGCATATTCCATTGTTTTTTTTTTCTTTTATAGCTTCTGCCACCACCCATTCTTCACTCAAATTCTCCCCCAAACCTTTGCAATCCCCCTCAAACCAAAAATGAATTTTAAGCCCTGCCCAACAACATAAACACAGGTTGTACCATTATCCTCAGTAAATAAATATTCATCTTCATTCTGATATGACTCATAAGGAGTATATACATTAATAATAGTGAATTTCTTCATCAGTGTCATTATAATTAATCTCTATTCCAATAGAATCAAGCATTGAGAACTAGTTCTGAATTGGAACCAGTTCCAAATTTCCAAGAACCAGAAATTTATTAATAAACATGAGTTTTGAATTCACTTATTGATTCCTGAAAGCATATTTTCAGTTGTGCTCACAAAACGAGTGAAATGCATCGTGTATTCAAAATGATGGTCTATAAAAAGTTTAAGTCAACTATCAGGACCTGCTGTTCTAACATCTAAATTCTTGACCACATTGTGCATCATCATAGCATGTAGACTGCTTGTAGTTTACAACATGGATGATCTGAGAAAATGGTCTAAAGTGCAGCTAAGCTTCACTAGAAAAAGTACCATTACAGGTCCAGCAAAAGTAATCAATGCATGTAAGGGAGGAAGTATTTCCAGGATCTTGAAACATGTACTGCAGGAAGGTGTGAACTTCAGCATTACACTATTTTTGATGACCACAGTCCCAGTAACACCTTAGATTGAGTTAGCACTAGACTAGTAGCGCCTCGCAATACGTTACATACGACTCACAAAACAGTATACATTCAACTTTCATCTGATAAAATAGGAAATGATATTCATGATTCTTTTAGATCACGTTCAAAGAGTAGTATCCCCGCTCCTTAAGTTCATCCCCAGAGAGCCTGTGATAGGGAATCTCTATTATTTTTTCTTTATTTTACTGAATTTTTTTTTTACCAGAATGAAGGAAGACACCTTATCTTAATTACTGACAATTTACATATTGTAGCATCATTAATCTGCTAAGAATACAGGTAGTTTTTGCTTTTGAAGCATTTTTAACACAACATAACATAACATAACATAAGGACGATTAACAGGCGTTTTAGCCCAACAATGCTTGCCATTTTCCTGACTAAATTGTAACTATTGCTCTGATTACCCACAGACTAGATAATATCTAACACCATTAGCTTAGTCTTGACTACTCTCTGCATGAAAAAATACTTACTAGTGTCTGTACTGAATTTACCGTTTGCTAATTTTCATTTATGTCCCTTCATTCTACTAACAGAAGTGAACCTGAACAATCTCTTGTGGTTCACTTTGTTGATCCCCTTTATGAAATAAAAAGCGTCAATCAAATCACCCCTTAGTCTCCTTTGACTAAGCTTGAAGAGATTAAGCATCTTAAGTCTTTCCTCATAGCTGTTATCTTTCATTCCAGGAATCAAATTGGTTGCTCTTCTTTGAACATTTTCCATAGCCTCTATATCTTTCATGTAGTACAGTCCCCAGAACTGCACACAATACTTCAAGTGTGGTTTAACAGATGTATTGTATAAGATACTTAAAACTTCCTAGGATTTATACTCAATAATTTTGGCTGTATATCCCAGTATCCAGCAGGCCTTTTTACTGCTACACTGCAGTGCCTAGAACCTTAAAGGCTTTGATCAACCATTAATCCCAAGTCTTTTTCAAATTGAGCACATTCCAATTTTGTTCCTCCCATAAAGTAATCCTGCGTAATATTTTTATTTCCCACATGCAGAACTTTACATTTGCCTACATTGAATTTCATTTGCCAGGTTTCCACCCACTTCTGTATTTTATTTATATCTTCTAGGATTACTTTAATAGATTCCAAACTATTAGCTGGGCCTCCCAGTTTTGTATCATCTGCAATTTTTGGTTTCTTCCTCCAAAAATATGATAAGAATTGGAACCGGGATTCGATAAATACCAAATTCAATAAGCAAAATCAGATTCAGAATTGGAATCAATAAAATCCAAATAATATCCAAACTTACTCATTTGTGACCCCACTCATTGACTGGCTGGCAACAGAAACCATTCGTTTCCAAGGAGACCTACTTACGTCTACACTCTCCCGAATCAGCGGCAGGGATTGCTGTATAAACACGACTGTAAGTAGCTAATGGGACATTCAAAATTAGGGAGGGAATTTGGCATGGCCAACTTAAATAAAAGTAAAACCAAACAAGCAGACTTACCTTCTATTTTTCCCCATATGGCGAATGCAATGGATATCAGGATGCATGGAATGGAGACTTGAAGGCAATATAGCAAAACAGCCCTGTTGCTTTTAACTAAGAAGTAAGAAAAACATTGTCACACACATGTCCTTACATACATTATTTGGGTTATGGAAAGATTATTTTATTGAGACCATAATTTTATTTGCCTCAAGCACCCATAATTAATTTCAAGTTTTTTTGTAATGTCTATGAGATATTGGTGAAATGGTTGATGAAAAATGTATGAACGCACATAAAAATTCATGGAAATTAATTAAGCTCTATTTGATTTGATTACAACCATAATAAAGACAAGTAACAATATTTGGAGTTAACTAGGTGCCGTGTATTTTTACATGAAGCTCCATTCCGAGTCAATTTGTGTATATTTCTTAAAATAAAATATTGTTCATGAACAAATATTGGAAAACACAGTAAGAGCTGTGTTTTATCATACAGTGTGCAAAATTGTGTGCAGTGAGTTATCATTGCTGCACAAAGAAAAGAACACAGACATAAACCCAAGGGTTAAAATGTTAAATAATTGTATTATAAAATTGAAAAAGGAGAAAAAAATGTAAACACTCCTACCTTCCTTTATTTCCTCTTTTTTGTCTTTGTTTATATACCAAAGAGCAGGAATGCAGCTTAAAACAGCAAAACCCGCAGCAGCGATGGTTAAGCCCAGAACACATAAATGCCACGTGGAAAAACCTGTAACAGAGATTTTAATTAATCAAAGACTGAACATAAGATCATGTAGTAGCACTGCCTGAACAGGCATGATGCTGTCCTAATTCTTCCTCCTCTGTAAGGGAAAGGTGTCTTTTTACAACTTATTTATTGCCAAAACCTACAATACAAGATCCAAACCAACAACAGCAAAACAAGGTGGGGGGGGGGGGGGCAACATGGGGTCCACACCCATCTCTATCCCCATTACCCCAGCATTAGGGCACTGTTAAAAATAAATAATATTACTAAGTATTAACTAATTAATAATTGATAATAAATAATGGTTCAGGTGTTTAAAAAATACAGATGGGATTCATTTAAAAAATATTTATTCATTTAACAGATTCTCTTGTCCAGAGTGATTTACAGTGTAGGAGAAACAGACCTGCGTTTACCTGGTTAATATAAACAATAGTGTCAGACCTGGCCAACAACACTAGTGAGTAAAGACACAACAGTGAGTAAAGATACACCAGTTGAGCAAAGACACAACAGTGAGTAAAGATACACCACTGAGCAAAGATACAACAGGGAGTAAAGACACAACAGTGAGTAAAGATACACCACCGAGCAAAGATACAACAGGGAGTAAAGATACACCACTAAGTAAAGATACAACAGGGAGTAAAGAAACACCACCGAGTAAAGATACAACAGGGAGTAAAGAAACACCACCGAGTAAGGATACAACAGGGAGTAAAGATACAACATCACTAAAGCACCAGTTCAAGTTAACTATGCAAACCAAGAACCACAATACAACCCTGAATACAAGCAGATCACATCCATAACAAGCCCTAAAAAGAAACATAAAACGATAAAATACCGTAACTTGAATTGGTATGGAAGGTTAGCGCTGAGCTGGAACTAATTTTCCCAGTAATATTAAACTGTAAGGTGGTAAATTAACATTTTGGAGTGAATTTGTGAGTAAAGCCACGTTTCCACCGCAGGAACTATACCCCGGAACTAGGAACCTTTTGAGGAACTCAGTGCGTTTCCACCGCAGGAACTAGGGTCTAAATTTAGTTCTGGGGGCTTTGTTTTACCCCCCAAAACGTTCCTGCTCGGGGGGTAGTACTTTCCGAAAGTACAGGAACCTTTTGGGTGGAGCTTGCAGCGCTGAACATTTCTGATTGGTTGAGTACTCGCAGCATTTGTGTTGTATTTATTTTCCGCCATTACCCGCCATGTTTGAAAATATGCAGCGGCAAACCAATTTATTTTCATAATAACTTCAAATCAAACTTGTATGTTATGCGGCGCAGTAGCCTAGTTTTGGTTATAGCCTGTCAACGTCTTGGAATTATAACGTGTGCTCTTCTGTTCTTTTCTTGCTTTAGTATTCGTTTTATAAAATGTTAAGCATTCGTGCTGGGACAGCATATTACGTAGGCTACCAAAACATTCAAACGGATTCATTCGGTTGCTGAATATTTTCTTCCGGATTTTCTTTGTTAGCCCGTTGTAATTGACTCAAAACGTTTGATACAGTTATGTGAGGTATGCGGTAGTTCTGCATAATTAACTTTGGTGATACAGTACAAGCAAACTGGAAATCACCTTCCACACTTTTTATCCGGGTAAAATAACAAGTTAATTCTAGTAATCTTCCCTTTAGCTTTTTCAGACTGCCGTAATTTTACTCAATTTTACTGCCATTTTTCAATTCCACGAAAAGACCAGGAAGACTATGGACTAATTTATGGTGCATGGTTCGCATCTGGAGGGCACACTTCGCTGCTCGGCTAGCAGTAACTTCGAAGGAAAGCAAACGGTGGCTGTACCACTAGCCTACTAATTTACATTTTCACGCAAGTCCGAGTTTTCGTTCTATTCTTGTCATTTTTCCATTAGCCTATATGGAATTGACGACGAGAAAGTAATCAAACAGCAAATTGTTTACAACGTGTGCATGTTTTCTGCTGTTGTTGCCAGTTAGGCTATACATATAAATGTGAATGTATTCTGTCGCTTCGGATGTCAAGACATGAAAGCGAATGTTCGCATAAAAACATAATGAATGTGTTTGAGAGGATATATGAAAATCAATAAATACAAAAGTAACCATATATAGTCATTGTTGGTAACCCGTTATATATAAGTGAAATAAACCCCTCCGGGCTGTCCCGGTTATTAGAAAATAATGTAGGCTACTACGGTGGTAGTATGGGGTTACAGAAGAAATCATATGACAGATGGACCGACGACAACGTCGCTTTGTCATATGTCAGTGGGCTAATTTGCCTAATCTTCGCGGGACTTTAGACCCCGGTGGAAACGCAGACAACCATTGGCTGAAGGAACCTTTTAGTTCCTGGTAAAGTAGTTCCTGGGACTGAAAGTTCCGGGTAATTTTGGTGGAAACGCGGCTTAAGAGGCAAACCATTAACTGTGAGAAAATTGCATACAGTATGTGATCATGTTCATACTTACCCTGTTCTTGTAGCCATGCCGTTGCATTGACTGATTCTCTGTCTGTATGGACTTTGCACATGAATTCCCCTCTGTCTTCACTTTTTACATCCCTCAGTTTCAGAGAGAAGTTTCCTTTGGGAATTTCCTCACTGAAGAACTCAGCACGCCCCCTGAATCTCTCGTGCTGTGACTCTGGTCTGTCCTCCCCCTCAGAAAACAGCAGCACCAGGATTTCCCCATTTGTCTTTGTCCACTCTACTTCTAACTCTTTGAGAGGAACATGGGTGTTCACTGAGCAGTTCAGAACCACATCCTCACCAGCATATGCAAATATGGGCATGTCTGCACCTGTCACAACCAGCCATTCTGAAAAATCAAGTTACATTTTTCATTTGTATTTCATTTTTACAGGGTATGGCATATTCTACCTTCACGCTCCTCTATGCATGTAAGCAAATACTTTCTGTTCATTTTATCATAACAACTATTTTTCATAGAAATTGAAAATCCAGCTGGTTTTCCAACAAATTTCATGCAATAAAGACGCTTACTTTTCAAATATGTAACCACAACAAACAACAAAGCTGTCTGAACCTGCATCGGGACAAGTGGGCTGGGGGTACTTACCAATATCTATTGTCAACTCTGTTTCATTGGACTCATGAACAGTGTGAACTACACACTTGTACAGCCCTTTGTCTTCAGTAGTGACATTCCTAAGCAGCAGAGAGAAGTTTCCTTTGGATATTTCTTCAGAGAAAAAAACGGCCCTGCCGCTGTAAGCTGGGCTCTGTGATTCTGGCCTACTCTCTCCTTCCTGGAACAGATGCACCAGGTCCGAATCCCCTCTCCCCTCCACCTCCACTCGTGCAGAGGTAGTGGGGTATCCACAGAGCGGGCAACGTTACAGACGCCCCCAACCCGGACAAATAGGGCATAGCAGGACCCCGAACTGCAAATCCTGGAACGGAAGACACGTTTGAAAGTCCTCCACAATACTTTCAAAACGTATAAAAATTCCGTGGCATCCGTTTAATTTTTGAAAAAATTATAATACCAAAACTCAGTGCAAATGGGTCAAAAACTACAGCAAAAATCAGTATTTGTAAACACAAAAAAATTAAAAACGA